>NC_133653.1:142365236-142665236 GCF_009905375.1 Apium graveolens
GAGTATTAAGGTTCAAAGAGTAAGAAGACTAGCATCCACTATTACAATGAATTAAATGAATCACAAGATAAACGTATGCTTCCTCTTCTCATTGTTTCCTGCTAAAATGGTCTTCTTGATCTTTTCTCCTTGTTACTAGTTGTTGAAAACGTCTCCCAAATAGGTTTATATAGAGTCCAGAAGAACCAGCGCCAACAGAAGCCCAATTATACTCGAATTATAAATTCCAGAATCTGATTTTACGCACCCAGGCGGCCGCCTCCTTCTTCCAGGCGGGCTCCTGCTACCAAGCGGTCGCCAGCTTCTTCCAGGCGGGCGCATGCAAGCCTTCTGGAAAAATCCAATTTTTGCTTCTGATTTTGCTGAATTCTTCGCACAACTCCCCGAGACTAATTCCAAGCACTTCCTAAAGCTTATTTTTATGAAATCCTCCTATCTAAGCAAGTTATATCCTGAAATACAAAAACACTTGAAAACACGTTAAATACACAAAATACTCGAGTTCAAGACACCAATTCAAGCCGTTATAAGACGCTCTAAGTGGCATAAAATGCCACTTATCATGGACATCAGGATATATGGTAGAATATGTGTCTGGATCAGAATTTACCAAAAACTGTTTGACAGAAGTAGGAATTTGGAGGGGTCTCAAAACAGTTTTCTATTATCAGCAGACAATAAGTCAGTAAATGCTCTCTTAGCAAGTTTAAATGGTGAAATCAACTCACTTGCTAATTGGGGTATATCAGAGTTACAAAAGCTATAATAGTTGACAGAATCTAGCAAAATACACAATATTTCTATCCTTTGTCATCCTATCCCCTATGAATCCTAGTACATCAGTAGCATAATCAAAATGAGATTGAGTAATCATAGTATACCCAATTTGGTGACTGAGGATAGGAATTGCATCAAAGTTTGAACACTTGTTTGCAAAGGTTCTTGTGATGCAATCAAAGAAGAAACTCCACTCCCTCCTGATGTGGGGTCTCTTTAGTTGTCCAAGCTTTGCCAAAGTTTTCTCATAGCCCAGATTGGCCATTAGCTGTTGAAGAGCTGGCTCCTCAACTGTTGAAAAAATGCAGTTTTCTTTCAGATGGAGTGCTTGTCGAACTGTGGCCAAAGTCACCAAATGAGCATCCTCCCCTGTTATAATATGATATTTGGGACCCATTGGCACCACCATCATAAACTCCTGACCTCCAGAACTCCAGCACTTGAGTCCCTGAGATAGCTTCAGGTTGAGTCAAAGCATAGCCTAATTCACTTCGAGATAAAAAGTCTTGAATGAAGTGGAGTTCTGATGGAGTTTCATCCTTAGAGAGAATGATGAATAGTTGTTAGGAACAAACTTAGCTCCATTGAAAACAATGCCTTTGGGTGCCATTTCTGTGAAAAATAAGTGAGAATATAGAGTGCACAAGGTGTTTGATAAAAGTCCTGTAAGAAAAAGGCTTCAGAGAATATTAGAAAGAGAGAGAATAAGAGAGATTAGAGAAAAAAAGTAGGTAAAAGATTATAAAATCTTTTAACTCCCATATTTATACTCTCTTTTTGACAACTGTTATGATTGAAGCAGAACAGACTTTAGACACCTGGTAGCATATCATTAGTCAAAACATTATTAGTGGGCACGGGTATTAAGCAGTAATAAATGTGCATATGCAGTGTTTCAAGGAAAACACGCTTCCCACTTACTTAATAATTATGACTGTTTTTATCTCACCTAATTATATTCTGATAAAATATGACCGTTACTGTATTTACCACAAATGAGTCAAGTAAATAAATAATGCCACGTAAGCATCAAAGTTTGCATCAAGATTTAATATCAGAACTTGACTATTATCAGATTTTAACAGTTATCAGAACATGGCTTCTGTACTCAAAAAGTGAATGTTTGTTACTATGATTCTTCATACAAATACTGACTTGTTTCTTCAGAGTTTAATCATCAGAACTTCTATCAAAACTTTTCCTCAGAATTATGCAAATGACACTTATCTGTTTGTCAAAAACAACTTAATCACCACAGTTATTTTCATTACTCATATGGAGTGAAAGTGTGTGCATTCAGAATATCAGATAAAGATTAAAGTCTGATAAACTTCAGTATATCTTAGAAATAAGGCATAACTAAGGAAAGTGCTTAAAATCTGTCACTAATAATGAAGTCTACTAAAGAATAAATTTATGCAAGAATCCACCTCAACTGTTTGTGCTCATTTTATGCATCTTTAACATTCTTTTTCACAGTGGCTTCTCAGTGTAAGTGAGTCACAACTGCTATCATAATTTATGCTATTATCAGAGTATTTCTCCAGTAATCAGAGAATGTGAAAAGTCACCAAGTAAAATTTATTTGCTTTTCTAATGCATATTACTTAATACCAGCAATGCACTTGGTCTTCCCTTCCACATTTTTACTCTTGATCTCAAAGGAGTATCTGACTACAATTTTCTTTTCTTTTCTTTTGATAAGTGAGGCTTATCAGCATGTGGTTCATCCTTAAGATTTACTGACATCAGAATTTGACAGATAAGAAGCAAGAATCTAGTTTGTGACTTAATAATAAGATACACAAAGTAAATTTCACTTAACTCAAAATCAGAATTTGCTTGTGTTAATGAATTTCCACATAAACAACTAATTCAAACATGGGATTTCCAGTATGTTAAAGACTACTAGGTCAGCATCTAGCACAGTTATCCTCATTGAGTGGAATAGTCACAGAATATTCAAACACTATCAGAGTATATAGATCCACATCAGATAACAATCAGTATTTAATGTATTACAATTTAAGCATATATTACGTGAAGATAAGACAATCTGTAAACACTGATCATAAAGTTTAATGCATGAGAACAAAACTAAGCAGATTTAGAGAAAGAACCTAAAACCATTCCAAGTTCATTTACTAGTCTTGTAAAGTAGCTTCACATTGTGGTTTTGTGAAGATATCTGCTAGGTGTTGATCTGTTGAAAAAATGCAATTCCACTATACCTTCCATTACCTAGTCATTGAGTGTTGCACTGGATTACCTAATGCTGACATGCTTTGTCATTGAGTGTTGCACTGGATTACCTAGTCATAGCAATAACACTTTGATTATCACAGTAAATAGGTATTTTAGAAAATTCTAACCCATGGTCCAGCAACTGATTCTTCATCCAAAAAATCTGTGCACAACAGCTTCCTACAGCAATATATTCTGCTTCTGTAGTTGATATAGGAAATTGATTTCAATTTCTTGCTAAACCAAGAAACCAATCTGCCTCCAAGAAATTGGAAGCTTTCACTAGTGCTTTTCCTGTCTATTTTGCATCCTGCAAAATCTGCATCTGAGTAACCTATTAGCTTATAATCTGATTCTCTAGGATACCACAATCCTAGATCAGCTGTACCCTTGAGGTACTTGAAAATTCTTTTCACAGCTATTAGATGAGGTTCTCTTGGATCAGCCTGAAATCTTGCACAAAGACAGGTAGCACACATGATATCAGGTCTACTTGCATTTAAATAGAGTAAAGAGCCAATCATACCTCTATATTTAGTAATATCTACTGATGAACCAGTATCTTTCTAACTTGGTTGCAGTGGTCATGGGAGTGAATGCAGTTGAACAGTCTTGCATTCCAAATTTCTTCAGTAAATTTCTGGTGTACTTGGACTGATTGATAAAAGTACCTTCTTCATTTTACTTGACTTGAAGTCCCATAAAATAATTAAATTCTCCCATCATACTCATTTGATATCTTGACTGCATTAGCTTTGCAAATTTTTCACAGAGTTTGGCATTTGTAAAACCAAATATGATATCATCAACATACATCTGTACCAAAAGTAAGTCCTTTCCATGGTTGAGGTAGAACAGTGTTTTATCAATTGTACCTCTGTGAAATCCACTTCCAGAAGGAATTGAGCTAAAGTCTCATACCATGCTCTTGGAGCTTGCTTAAGGCCATAAAGTGCTTTGTCTAATCTGTAGACATGATTTGGAAATTTTGAGTCTTCAAGTCCTGGAGTTTGTTCAACATATACCTCTTCTTCCAATTCTCCATTGAGAAAAGCACTTTTCACATCCATTTGAAAGACTTTAAACTTTTTTGTGAGCAGCATAAGCCAAAAAGATTCTTATGGCTTCCAATCTAGCAACTGGTGTAAATGTTTCATCATAATCAATACCCTCCTATTGAGAGTAGCCTTTAACAACCAGCCTTGCTTTGTTCCTTGTAATTATTCCATCACTGTCAGTTTTGTTTCTAAACACCTATTTTGTGCCAACATGGATCTGTTCTTTGGTCCTGGCACTAGGGTCTAGACTTTATTTATTTCAAATTCATTTAACTCTTCCTATATTACTTGCACCCAATCAGCATCTTGAAGAGCTTCTTCCACTTTCTTTGGTTCATTCTGAGATAGAAAAGAATGATAGAGACATTCATTTGATGTTGCAGTTCTAGTTCTGACACCTGCTTCAGGATCTCCAATTATTAAGTCATGTATGTGATTTGGTCCACTTCCTTGCAGAGGGAAGTTGATTTCTAGAACTGGATCCTCCCCCATGATCCATGTTGTCTCCATCCGCATTTTCTGATGCTCCCCCTCTAGTTATGCTCTCTGAGACTTCAGAATTTGAGTTGGATCCTTCAGGATTTGAAGAATCAGAGTTTCCAGAATTATCAGAACTTGGCTCATCAGAACTTGATGAATCAGAACTTGAAGAGCCAGTGACAGGTTCTTATGTTTCTTGAGAGTCTTGAGTTGTGGTAGGATCTTCTTCAGCTTGCTCCCCCTGGACAGGTGCATTTTCCCTTCGAGTAGTTACCGCAGTTTCAATGACATCAGAATTTAACCCGTCAGAACTTACAGGATCAGGATTTAAACCACCAGAATTTGCAGAATCGGAGACTTAAAATCTTCATTTTCAAATCTCGCTGATCATGATCATTGAAATCTTCAAGTCCAGTAATCTTCTTATCATCGAAAGATACATTGAATAGATTCCATGACAACCCTTGTTCGTAAATTGTAAGACTCTGAAGGCGTTGTTAATGGAAAAGTGGATATCACAACAAATTCCTTATCAGCCTTTTAAGAATCAAATTTTGACAAGCTGTTCAGGATGAGTCTTAAGAACAAAACATTTACAACCAAATACATGAAAGTATTTCATATTTGGCTTCTTTTTCTTTACCATCTTATATGGTGTTTGTCCATGCTTGTTTATGAGTGTACACTCTGTGTAAAACAAGCAGTCTGCACAGCTTTAGCCCAAAAGTAGGTTGTTAGCTTTGCTTCATCAAGCATAGTTCGTGCAACTTCAATGAGAGTCCGTTTCTTTCTTTCTACAACTCCATTTGTTGTGGGGTTCGAGGTGCAGAATGTCCTGTTTGATTCCATGCTCTTTGCAGAACTCTTCCTGATTGAATTCTTGAACTCAGTGCCATTATCCTTCTTGTTGTGAATATGTTGTGTACTTGATGATTTCATTAAAAAAACACCTTGGTAGATTTTACTTAGTGAAAAATGTAGCACTCGATGGATAAGGATTATAGTCCCGACGGATGACTCAATATAGTCCCGACGGATGATGATTATTATCCATCGAGTGACTAGCTTATGTAACAATAAGTCTGTAGCACATTTCTGCATACACATTGTTTAGATTCTGTAGTAGTACTCAAGTCATGTTGACTTTACCTAGATATGCAGAATAGGTTGATTAATTGTACATATATTATGTCTTGTAATTATGCATAAATGAAATAAAGTCAAGTGCCAGATTGCTACCCGACGGATAAATGACAATGCCATTCGACGGATGATCACAAGACAACCCCACGGATGATCATGAACTCGACGGATGATCATGAACCCGATAGATGAAGAATTCAAACATCTGTTGACAGTGACAACACAGTCACATGCGTCGAGTGTGTGGAAATGGAATGTGGAAGCCTATTAAACTGGGTTTTAGAGAACAAGAAGCATTGCCATTTCCATGCTATTATGAAGATATTCAAAGATGCTGGAATAGAGTAATGAAGCAACATAGTATTAGACCTTGACAAGTTTTGTTTTATTATCTTGTCCTATTACTTTGTAATCTTGGTGATATATAAACCAAGAAGTAGCAAATAGAATAACTAACTAAGCAACCAAGAGAGAACATTTGTAAGTTGTATTCTTAGCATTTCTCTGCAATCTTAGTTGTTAAAATTTGTAAGCAGCTGTGAGCTAATTGCTACATAGAGTTCTCTTGATATATTATATATCTCTGGTGGATACATTCAAATCCACCAGAAGTTTTTAAAGACCTGTGTTTTTAATTACTTGTGTTTTGATTCATTTCAAGTTATTATTCCGCACTCTGCAAATCAATTCACACTTATATATATATTTAAGTTAAAACACTTTTATTTGTAAAAGAGTTTCAAGAATTCCATTCAACCCCCCTTCTGTAATTCTTGTTGCATTGTTAGGGACTAACAATTGGTATCAGAGCAAGCTCTTAACAAATAGAGAGTTTAAAGATCACAACAAAATAGCAAGATGAACAAGAAGGATGTTGGAGTCAAGATTCCTTTTCTAGACAAAGATAATTAACATCATTGGAAGGTAAAGATGAATCTTCATTTACTTTCTCAAGATAAGGCCTATGTAGATTGCATAGAAAGAGGCCCTCATGTTCCAATGAGAGCTGCAACTGGAAATGAGCCATCTTTCCCCAAGCCAAGGCATGAATGGTCTGATCCTGATATTAAACAAGTCAGGAAAGATAAGAAGGCCATGAATATCCTGTTCAATGGAGTTGATGGTGACATGTTTGACAGCATCATCAACTGCAAAACTGCCAAGGATGTTTGGGATACTATACAGATTATATGTGATGGCACTGAGCAAGTTAGAGAAAATAAGATGCAGCTACTGATTCAGCAATATGAGCATTTTCATAATAAAGAAAGTGAGTCTCTCACTGGAATTTTTAGTAGGTTTCAAAAACTACTATATACTCTGAAGTTGCATGGAAGGGTCTATCAGACAAAAGACTCCAATATGAAGTTCCTTAGATCTCTTCCAAAGGAATGGAAACCAATGACAGTCTCATTATAATATCCGGGATATATCGTGTAAATTATTTTTGCTAATTAAATAATTATTATGTGTGTTCAGTATCTATTCTGTGAATTAATTGTTAAGTGTTATCTGTGGTTGGATATTTAAAAATAATATTAATTGAGTATTTTAATTTTTATATGTCCAAAATAAAATATAGATAATTGTCATATCTTCCTAATTATTTTTATGTTGATTTATGAATTTATAAGAATCATATGAAATTTATAAAATCTTTTTCCGAACATTTAAAATCTATTTTATAAAAACGGGAACCAATCGACGTCACCCGTTGTTATGTTTTGGAACCTGAAACTCTTCCGAGAACTCCTTCCTAACCCAATTATAATATTCCGAGCATATTCCATGTTTCAACTTTTTCGATCCGGCGTACGGTTTGTTCTGCGCTGGTCCCGACGCAACATTTTCGATACAATATTCATTTCGGTAAGTCAATAAAATCTGTATTTTCGATAAACGGGAGCTTTTTATTAAACTATCACAATTATCACTTCGTAATACGTGTAACCAGGCGCTGAGACCAAGACCGCAGTACAAATTGTACTGATTTGGATAATTATCCCGAAAACTGATACCGTTTGGATCAGTTTTTATAAATAAGTGTACCGTTTTATATCCGGAATAATCCAACGGGATACTAATTTTCCGTAATTATAAATAGCCTTTTACCGTATTTTATTTCGTATCAAAATCATTTACAGACAGATAATTATATAATTTTACAGAGAAAAATCATATATTCATAAACTGTTCCAAGAATCAAACTACTATTTGGAGGTGTTATTGAAATCTGCTCAGAAAGCTCTAGTAACCAAAACGGAGGTTTTGAAGAGTACTATCAGATTATACAAGTTTCAGAACTGCAGAATCAAAGGTATAATTTTTAGAAATTTATTTATTTTCGAATTATTTTTATGAAAAATATGAATTTCTGTTCGGATGATTGTTTGTATGATTTTATGATTGCATGTTGTAGAGCTTGTTTTCCTGATGATTTTGATATATTATACGTCTGATTTGGAGTTCAATAACATGTTCAAATTTGAGTTTGATTTTTGAATTTCAAAATTAGGGTTTATAACCCGTATGAATGTTTTCAATTGAAATTTGGGGGTTTTTGATTCAGGGGTTATTAGCTATTGATTTATAGTGGGTTGTGTTCCTTATGAAATTTGCAATCGATTGGTATATAGCTCGTTAACAGAGGATTAGTGAATTGAAGGGAGTTGTGTTTTTAAGTTTTTCGATGTTCGTCGGAAATTGGCGATGTTCTTGGCCAATTTCCGGCCAAGTCTGGGGTTATTGATGAATTTTGATTGCAGATATAAATTCCTGGTATTGTGTAGTATTGATCTGGAGCTTGTGGTGGTGGGAGGATGCCAGAGTCGAGTTCTCCGGCCACCCCCGACGTTTTCCGGCGACTGGACTGCAAAATTGCAGTTTGGTCCCTGTACTTTTGGAAATGATGAAGTTAGGTCCCTGAGTTTTCCAGAATTTGCAAAAATAGGATTCCTGTTTTAAAAATATTCAAAAATCATATTTCCTATTTATTTTTATTATAAAAATTCATTTTTTAATTTCTGAAAATTCTAAAAATTAGTATTTTAATTCCGAAAATTATTTTTAATTCAAAAATAAATCTAAATTAATTAGTTAATTAATTTCAGTTAATTTCTAATTGATTAATTGGTCAATTAATTCGAAAATTAATTGATTAATTGATTTAATTAATTATTAATTGATTTTAATTAATTATTTAATTAGATTTAATTATTTAAAAATGATTTAAAAATTCCGAAAAATAGTTTCGAGCTTTAAAATATTATTCTAAATTATTTTCAAGGCTCGATAATTATTATAAAATCATTTTGGAGCCAGAATTGGCCAACCGAACCCTGTTTATTAACCCGAAATTGATCGAACGACCCGTTTTAATTCCGAAAAATGTTTTAAAAATAATTTTAAAATGCCAGAAAGCCTATGTATGACCCGAGACTTCTTTATAAATGATATGTCTTTGATTACGTGATGTATTATGTGTTATACGTGACTTGTTGATTGACTATCGGTCTATATATTCGGTGTTTACTTAATTATTGCATAACTTTCAATTCGTTAATCGGATTTGGATGAAACGAAGGGTAGATAAAAGTATGTATTGAATAGAATCCTATGAGTCGACTATTGATAGATGCTTATGATATGTGAGCAGAAGTGGCAAGACATAGGAAAGGGAAACAGGTAGTTGAGGAGTAAGACGATTGAGATTGGAAGCGAGTGCAGTATAGTAAGCTATACCAGGCAAGTGTTATGAACTTTCTCGAGATATCATAGTACTTGATAGTCCTGTTGATATTGCAAGTGCTTTGAGGCACTGAAACCTAAACCCTAATTCCAAATATTATTCTTGAGCTGTAAACCTTATTCTTCTAAGCCATTGATTATTGTATACCCCAACACGAACCACAAATCTACGATACTACTCCACAAATACATACAAACTAAATAACAAACACTGAATTGAATTACTTATATACTCAACCCATTGTATTTTATGCTTTGAAAGCCCAAATCTTTGAAACCCTGAAACGTTGATTCCTTTGTTATCCAATTCTTTCATTACCCAGCATCTAAGCTTTAAAATTACCTTATTGATCCGTACAAGGATTGAAACCCTTTCATTGTTAAGCATTTATTGTTGTTAATGATTCTGGTTATTGTTTATTATTGTTCATTCTGTTATTATGTTAGAATTGGATTGTTTTTATAAAATTGTGGACCAGATTCGTGGTCAGACCATATAATGGTCAAGTTAGGCCAATGTGCGCCTTGGATCCAGTAGTTAGAGCAATGCTGTGTGCTTTGCTCGGGGTTAGCGCGTGACTGATCAGCAGCCTAACCTTGGTTTTTAAAATATAAGTATAATGTCCAATCCTAAATTATAATTCATTGTTCACTTGATATCGTAACCATTTTCACCTGATGATCATTATTCTCAGTTTTGTCATTGTGACTTACTGAGCTAGTTAGCTCATTTGTTCAATGTTATTTATGTTCTTTTCCAGTTAAGAAGGAACAGGTTGGTAACGAGGATCCCCAGTCTAGCGCGAGAGCTAGGGATTAAGGTTGATGAAGCTGAGCTAGTAGGCTTCTTTTGGAATAAATTAAGTTTGTAAAAGTTTGTAATAATGTTTAATACTCAGTTCTGAGTTTGGATAGTTGGGATTTGAACGGTTTGTAATATAAGTGTGTGTTCGGCTTGTGTGCATACTTTAACCTGTTGCGGTCCGTGGTAGTTGGTAAGTAGGGTCACTGCATATTATTATCATCTTTATTATTGTTATAAGCAGGTTATAAATAAGGTGTGTGTGGACCCCAAACTTCTGACCCGGGTTTGGAGGGCGCCACAGGTTTGGTATCAGAGCTACAGGTTATAAGTCACTGACTCTTTCATTCCCATATCAGCTGATCTGGCTTGGAATCTACCTCTGAACTATAGAGGTTTGTCATAAGAGAACAAAATATATATGTTTATAAATCAACATCAAGTATTATCGCATCGCATTTCACATGCTTAAATATTTTTGCTATTCCGTCCATCATTCTATGGACCCATTCTCTTCCCCGAGCTTATACACAATCACCTTTGAAACTCCCTCGACATCGAAAATCGAATCTGGGATCTCATTCTAGACATCATCGTTACTAGAATTCTATGCTTGCACCGCAACCTTCCTCGAATAGTAATACAA
Organism: Apium graveolens; assembly: GCF_009905375.1. NCBI lineage: Eukaryota > Viridiplantae > Streptophyta > Magnoliopsida > Apiales > Apiaceae > Apium > Apium graveolens. The sequence continues at coordinate 142,376,134 of NC_133653.1, forward strand.
CTCTCTATTGATAAGAAAGAATAAGTATTCAATAGTTAGATAATCGACTTAATTAGTCAATCAATGATAACTTATACATCACCACAACCCGATTAGTGGTACCCAATCTCAACATCCATTACACTACAACTCTCACGGTTGTAATCGGCTCATTATTGAAAGAATCGTTGATGCATTACTATAGTCCACCACAGACCTACTATAGTCATTCGTTTTCTTGAATCTTAATATTTAATCATACGGAGTCCATTCATGCCGTACCGAAATCTTCTAGAGAGGAAACATAATCGCCATTCCATGATTCATGAAGAACACTCCAGATCCTGACGTATATTTGACATGAAGTAGATAAAATTGCAGAAGAGTTTCAATGAAAGCAACGATAGCAGGTTAATACCATTATTAACCATATGCCTTTATTAGGAGACATGAAGCTCAAAGGTTCATTTAGTCCTCTCATAACATGGTCCTGGCTTATCTTAAGATAGGACCTTCTAAAATAGATAGCCCGCTCACAGTGCTAACATGAATTAAATCTTAACCAAACTACTATTACGGTTGAGTATCGTACAATCATCAGAAGAAATGTCAATCTTTCAAACATTAATACAACCTTCACGGCTTTAACCATAATCACTGTATTCCTCTGGCACGTGTGCTTATAATTGTCCTCTTACACTTAAAGTGTCGGCCACCTCTTTGACCTTTCCTGATAGTAAAATTTCCTTACAATCAATGTCATTTTTTTTAACCACCTCCAAATAAATTTTCTACCTCATTTCAATCACTGATTATGTGAAAATGCTTTTTTTAAGTCCTGGTGAGAAGAAAAAAAATCACCATTTTTTTCCATAAGTCATTGCCTTAGTCTTTAGATGTGAACATTGCCACGACTGACTCTCGATCATACTTAGGACATCTCTTATCTTGGGTCCTTCTTGTTTTCACCAATCTCGACCCTCATTGGGTCGATCTATACTTTCTTATGGTTCAACATGTGCCCCACCTAGCATTATTATAATTACGTCATATTTCCTTTATCAAAATTTCTATTCTTGAGAACTTTGTATATTACCTATTCTCCTTGTAAGACCTCTAAGGTTATCCTTTAATTGTTCCTCCTGTATTCCCTAGATACAGGGCATATCAAAATACCATTTACTAAAACTAGAACCATTCTCTATATACTTTTGAAAAATTTCTCCACTGATCCTTAAAGATTGTTGTTACCTTAATCCTTTCCAATTCATACTGTCAAAACTCATACTATCCCTATTAAGGGTGAAATGCCAACCTTTATGCATTCCCCTAGGATTCATTTTAAGTTACCGAGGTTCTCTTCTTAATTCCACCTTTAAAAAGGTACATGCATCCATTCATGGATAAATCAAGTCATATATCCTTGATAGATTATCTTATTTAATCATTCCCATCTCGATAGTGTATACCAAATTTCACAATAGCATCCTTATTCAAATTGAGGTCAACCAATATGGCCTCTAAAAGATAACAACGGTTACCCGCTTTTCTTTCCTGATTCAGTAATGATAACAGGGATGTTCTAGAAGATATTGGTCGTGTTCAACGTGAACTTTTTCTTAATAAATCCTTATTTACTTTTGTTGTTTATCTCAACAGTCATCTCAATGTTGGGATATCTTTCATACCTGGCGTCTCCCTTTCTGGGTATCATGCCCCCGGTCTTACACTTCACTTTCTTGAAGGTCACTTCCTTCATCCAATTTTCCTAATTTCTTACTTTCTTGTCTCCTCAGTCTATTCGCGTCTCCTTGTTTATCCTTCGGACTATCTCAAGGTTTCCTCGAATCCTCCCAACTTAAAGGGGATAAAATATATGTATCTTACATGCCTTCATCCATCAGCTTTAACTCATGGTAAATCACTCTCATCCTGACTGTTAGATATATTTGATAATGTCATGGCTAATATGTTTTATGTTTAGCTTTCAGATCTTATTGAACAGGATAAATCAGTACTTAACTGTTGGTCAGTACTTATACTGGAAGTCAGGACTTAAGGATATCAGTACGTATGTTATCAGGAGATAATCATCAGAAGATAGATATCAGAACTTAAGTGCTGAAGGACAATCAGATAAGGACAGTAGCTGATTAAAGGAAAGAAAATCAAGATAAACATAAGAAGAGATATGCATGAAGAAGGAATTCCGTGAAGAATGGAATACTTGGAAGAAAAGATATCTGATTGATATATTTTAGGAAGCAGAATTATATTCCATATCAATTAGCGATTATCTTGTAACTGTGTAGTATATAAACACAAATATAGGGTTTACACTATAAGTGTTATCATTATTAGAAAAGATTATTCATTGTAACCCTAGCAGCTCTCGTGATATTTGTTCATCACTGAGAGGTAACAGTTCCATACTGTAACAGAGTTTATTGTTTCAATAAAGTTTGTTTTCTGTTACTTAAGTTCTTAAAGTTCGATTTGAGTGTACTATACACTGTATTCACCCCCTCTACAGTGTGTGTGTGACCTAATAATTGGTATCAGAGCCTATCTGTTAACATACATACAGTTAAAGATCCAAACACAATCATGTCAGACACAGTAACTCCAACTAAGCCTACCACAACTGAGGAACCACCAAAGACACAAATTCAGAGTCGGTATGAGACCATCAGAGTTCCCATACTGAGACCATCTGAATATCCCATATGGAAGGTAAGGATGACCATGTTCCTGGAAGCAACAGATCCAGAATATCTTGATAGAATCAAGGAAGGTCCTCACAAACCAACCAAACTCGCTGTTGCAGTTGCAGGTGAAGCAGCAAAGACCGTACCAAAGGAGAAGAGTGATTATACTGCTGAGGACATAGCATCAATTGCTAAGGATGCTAAGGTACGACACTTACTGCATAGTGCCATTGATAATGTAATGTCAAACAGGGTAATCAACTGCAAGACTGCTAAGGAGATATGGGATGCTCTGGAAACAAGGTGTCAGGGAACTGACACAATTAAGAAGAACAGGAAGACAATACTCACTCAAGAGTATGAACACTTTGACTCAAAGGCTAATGAGTCATTGAATGATTTATATGATAGATTTGTCAAACTTTTGAATGATTTGTCATTGGTTGATAAAGAGTATGATCTTGAAGATTCAAACCTTAAGTTCCTGTTAGCTCTTCCTGAATGCTGGGATTTGAAGGCAACGACAATAAGAGACAACTACAATCTTGATGAAACAACTCTTGACGAAATCTATGGAATGCTCAAGACTCATGAGCTGGAGATGGAACAAAGAAGCAAGAGGAAAGGAGGAAAGTCAAGGACAGTTGCTCTTAAGGCTGAAGAAGAATTCCCCAAAGCAGCTTCCTCAAAGAAAGACAAGGGTAAAGCTCTTTTCATAAAGTCTGATACTGAGTCATCAAGTTCTGAGAGTGATGATGACTCAGATTCTGAAAGCTTGCCTAAGACTGATGCTGATGAGGAGATGATGAAGCTGTGTGCTCTTATGGTGAAAGGAATCACAAAGATTGCATACATGAAGTTCAGGAAGGGAAAGAAGTTTTCCAGAAAAGACATAAGTTCTGATAAGAAGAATTTCAGAAGATCTGAAGGCAGAGGAGGAAAGTCTGACATAGGAGATTACACCAATGTTAAATGCTATAACTGTGGTGAGAAAGGCCACATATCTCCTGACTGCAAGAAGGTAAAGGGTGACAAAGGCAAGGCTCTTGTCACAAAGCAGAAAAGCTGGACAGACACCTCAGACTCTAAAAGTGAGGAGAACTATGTATTGATGGCAAATGCTGATAAAGAAATTGCTGAGAGCAGTTCTGAAGCTGCTGAAACAAAGGTACCTCAGACTACTTATGCTTTTCATACTGATGATATTAATGAGTTGAGAAGATATCTTAAAACCATGTTTGTTAGCTATAGAGATCAAACTTTAACATGTGAAAGATTAACTTCTGAAAATCTTGCATTTAAGAAAAGGAATGATTTCTTAGAAAAAGAGTTAGTCATGTTCCATCAAACTCAGAAGGATAGAGATGATGCTTTTTATGTTAGGAATGAAGTGCTAAAATTAAATGAATCTCTAAAAACTGAGTTAGAAAAGGAAAGAGAGATTATCAGGACTTGGACTAACTCTGGCAAAACAACTCAAAATTTGCTAAGCAGTGGAAACTGGAAAGAGGGCTTAGGTTATGGAGAAGATAAGAAAGATAAAGGAACTGAAGAAATTAAGTCTGTTGATAAGAAAAAGCCAAAGTTTAAACCTGTTAAGTTTGTAACTGTAAAGTCTGAAAATGAGAAATCAGAAGTTAAAGAGGAATTAACTTCTGACAAACTAAAACAGGAAAAGACAGCTGAAGTGAACATAGGCTTAATGACAAAGAAGCAGCTTAAGCATAAGCTGAAAGATGTCAAGAATGCAAACAAGGTAAAATCACCTAGAAAAAATAGGAATGGAAAGGAAGGTGTGAATAAAAGCAATGATTATAAACCTGTTCCTGATGCTCCTAGGAAAACATGTCATAACTGTGGAAGTTCTAACCATCTGGCTTCTTTTTGCAGGAAGAATAAGAATATTAACTCCTTATCTTCAAAATCTGGAGTTAAGAGTCAGTCTATTAGATACAAACCACAAAATCCTTGTTTTCATTGTGGTAGTTTATGGAATTCCATTTACACTTGTAAGGAATATCATAGTTTATACTATGATTATTATCAAATAAAACCTTCTTTGAAGAAAGTTTCCATTGTTCCTTCTAGTGTAAATTCTGATTCAAAGTCTGATAGTGTAAGTTCTGAAAAGAAAAATGTTAACATAAACTTTGATGCTAAATCCGCTGTAAATGTTAACAAACTTAATAAGGCCAAAGGATCCAAGCAAGTCTGGGTCCTTAAAACTAATAATTAGTGGTCTTTGTGATTGCAGGGCAACAGGAAAAATATTCTAGTTCTGGACAGTGGATGTTCAGGACATATGACTGGAAATAAGGCCCTGCTATCAGACTTTGTGGAGAAAGCTGGCCCAATTGTTTCTTATGAAGATGGCAACATTGGAAAAACATTGGGATATGACAATATCAATCTTGGAAATGTCATAATTAAACAAGTAGCTCTGGTCTCAGGACTTAAACACAACCTACTGAGTATAAGTCAAATCTGTGACAGAGGTTATCATGTTGATTTCTTTGAAGAACACTGTGAAATTGTGAGTAAATCTAAAGGCAAAGTTGTTCTGAAAGGATACAGGCGTGGTAACATTTATGAAGCTAAGCTTTCAACAAGTACTGATGGTTCTGCAATCTGTCTGATGAGTAGAGCATCAATTGAAGAAAGCTGGAATTGGCATAAGAAACTCTCTCATTTAAATTTCAACAATATAAATGAACTGGTCAAGAAAGATCTTGTGAGAGGATTGCCAAACACAGTATTTGCTCCTGGTGGTCTTTGTGATTCATGTCAGAAAGCCAAACAAAGAAAATCTTCATTCAAGAGCAAGACTGAATCATCAATTCTTGAGCCTTATCATCTAATACATGTTGATCTATTTGGTCCAGTAAATGTCATGTCTATTGCAAAGAAGAAGTATGCGTTGGTCATAGTGGATGAGTTCACCAGATATACATGGGTGTATTTCTTGCACACAAAAAGTGAAACTGCATCTATCTTGATTGATCATGTCAAACAGCTGGATAAAATGGTCAAAGATTCTGCGAAAATTTTAAGGAGTGATAATGGCACTGAGTTCAAGAATTTGATAATGGAAGAGTTCTGCAAAAGCCATGGAATAAAGCAGGAATTTTCTGCTCCTGGAACTCCACAGCAAAATGGAGTTGTTGAACGGAAGAATAGAACTCTCATTGAAGCTGCACGTACAATGCTTGAAGAAGCAAAGCTTCCAACCTATTTCTGGTCTGAAGCTGTGCAGACTGCTTGTTTTACTCAAAATGCAACACTCATTAACAAGCATGGAAAAACACCATATGAGATGGTGAAGAAAAAGAAGCCAAATCTGAAATATTTTCATGTATTTGGATGTAAGTGTTTTGTTCTCAAGACTCATCCTGAACAGCTATCAAAGTTTGATCTAAAAGGTGATGAAGGAATCTTTGTTGGATATCCACTTTCCACAAAAGCCTTCAGAGTCTATAATTTGAGAACAAAAGTGGTCATGGAATCTATCAATGTCTCTTTTGACGATAAGAAGATTACTGGTCTTGAAGATTTCATTGACCATGATCAGCTGAGATTTGAAAATGAAGACTCAAATTCTGATACTGAAAATCCTGACAGTCTAAGTCCTAATACTATAAACTCTGATGGATTAAACTCTGATGTTATTGAAACTGTGGTGACTACGTCAAAGGAAGATGCACCTATGCAGGGGGAGCATACTCAAGATCCTACCACATCTCAAGAAACATCAGAACAAGCATCTGGCTCTTCAAGTTCTGATTCGTCAAGTTCTGATAAGCCAAGTTCTGATAGTGCTAAAAATCTAAATACTGAAGAATCCAACTCAGAGAGCATAGTTTCAGGGGGAGCATCAGAAAATGAAAATGAAGATAGCATGGATCATGGGGGAGCATCCAGTTCTAGAGAAAACCTTCCATCTGCAAGGAAGTGGACAAAATCACATACACCTGATTTGATAATTGGAAATCCTGATGCAGGTGTCAGAACTAGAACAGGTACTTCAAATGAATGTCTTTACAATTCTTTTCTCTCTCAGACTGAGCCAAAGAAAGTGGAAGAAGCTCTTCAAGATGCTGATTGGGTGCAAGCAATGCATGAAGAGTTGAATGAATTTGAAAGAAACAAAGTCTGGACCCTAGTGCCAAGACCAAAGAATAGATCTGTTGTTGGTACAAAGTGGGTATTCAGAAACAAAACTGACAGTGATGGCATAATTACAAGGAATAAGGCAAGGCTGGTTGCAAGAGGATATTCTCAACAGGAGGAAATTGATTATGATGAAACATTTGCACCAGTTGCTAGGTTAGAAGCCATAAGGATATTTTTGGCTTATGCTGCTCACAAAAAGTTTAATGTCTTTCAAATGGATGTGAAAAGTGCTTTTCTCAATGGAGAATTGGAGGAAGAGGTATATGTTGAACAACATTCAGTTTTTGTAGATACCAAACATCCAGATTATGTCTACAGGCTTGATAAAGCACTTTATGGACTTAAGCAAGCTCCTAGAGCATGGTATGAGACTTTAGCTCAGTTTCTTCTGGAAAGTGGATTCAACCGAGGGACAATAGACAAAACACTGTTCTACCTCAACCATGGAAAGGACTTACTTCTGGTCCAGATTTATGTTGATGATATCATTTTTGGATCTACAAATGACAAACTTTGCAAGAAGTTTGCCAAACTAATGCAGTCAAGATATCAGATGAGTATGATGGGGGAACTTAGCTATTTTCTGGGCCTTCAAGTCAAGCAGAATGAGGAAGGCACTTTTATTTTTCAAACCAAGTACACCAGAAACTTGCTGAAGAAATTTGGAATGCAAGATTGTTCAAGTGCATCCACTCCAATGGCCACTGCTACAAAACTGGATAAGGATACCGGTAAATCTGTAGATATTACTGACTACAGAGGTATGATTGGCTCTCTACTCTATCTAACTGCTAGTAGACCTGATATCATGTATGCTACCTGTCTTTGTGTAAGATTTTAAGCAGATCCTAGAGAACCTCACTTAACAGCTGTAAAAAGAATCTTTAAGTATCTTAAAGGAACAGCTGCTCTGGGATTATGGTATCCTAGAGAATCAGATTTTAAACTAATAGGTTACTCAGATGAAGATTTTGCAGGGTGCAAAATTGACAGGAAAAGCACAAGTGGAAGCTGCCAATTTCTTGGAGGCAGATTGGTTTCTTTGTACAGCAAGAAACAAAAGTCAATTTCCACATCAACTGCAGAAGCAGAGTATATTGCTGCAGGAAGCTGTTGTGCACAGATTCTTTGGATGAAGAATCAGTTACTGGATTATGGGTTAACATATTTCAAAATCCCTATTTACTGTGATAATCAAAGTGCTATTGGTATGACTAGGTAATCCAGTTCAATACTCAATGACAAAGCACATCAGCATCAGGTACCACTTCATCAGGGAACATGTGGATTAAGGTACAGTGGAATTGCATTTTGTTCCCACAGATCAACAACTAGCAGATATCTTCACAAAACCACTGTGTGAAGCTACTTTTACAAGATTGGTAAATGAACTTGGAATGGTTTCAGGTTCTTTCTCTAAATCTGCTTAGTCTTGTTATGTGTTATCAGACTTTATGCTCAGTATTTACAGAATTAATCTCATTATATATTCTGTGCTTAATTGATAAATGTCTTCAAGTACTGATTGTTGTCTGATATATGTTTCTAAACTCTGATAAGTGATATGTCTGTTCTAGTACCTATTCAATCCTATGAGGATAACTGTGCTAGATACTGACCTAGTAGTCTTCAATAAACAAATGATTCCATGTAAGAAGTAATTATTTCAGTGGAAACCCTATGACACTAGCAAATTCTGATAATTGAGCTTAGTTAAGTTTACTTTGTATATCTTATTACTAAGTCACAAATTAGAATAATGCTACTCATCTGTTAAGTTCTGATACTAGTAAAACTGCTGAATGTACTAAGTGCTGATAAACCTCACTTATCAAAAGAAAAAAAAATCAAAGAATAAAATCAGGTACTCCTTTGAGATCTAGAGTAAAAATGTGGAAGGGACGACCCAAGTGCATTGCTGGTATTAAGTAAATATGCATTAGAAAAGCAAAATATTTTCTTGGTGACTTTTCACACTCTATGATTACTGGAGAAATACTCTGATAATAGCATAAATTTTGATAAACAGTCGTGACTCACTTACACTGAGAAGCCACTGTAAAATAGAATTGTAAAAGATGCATAAAATTAGCACAAAACAGTTGAGGTGGACTCAAGCATGAACTCATTCATCAGTAGGTTTCAGGACAATGACAGATCTTTAGCAAAATTTTAGTTATGCCTTATTTCTAAGATGTACTGAAGTGAATCAGACTTTACTCTTTGTCTGTTATTTAGCTTAATGCACACACTAATCACTCCATCTGAATGATGAAAATTTCTGTGGTGGTCTATGTTATTTTAGATAAACAGTCATTGTATCATTATTACACAAATTCTGAGGACAAGTTCTAGTTACACGTTCTGATGATTAAGTTCTGACGTCTATAACTCAGAACTTGTATGAGGATTTACTAAGATGGGCATTCCTTTTTCGAGTTAAGAAATTATGTTCTGATGACTGTTAAGTTCTGGTATAGGTCTAAGTTCTGATTTTTCAGTCTAATCCTTTACTTGGCTTATCTGTGAATAAAACTTGGTAACAGTCTCAGTTTAATCTAGAATATGTTGAAGTGGAAGATTAATAGTCACTATGATTAGGATTAATAGTATTTGTACTTGAACAGTCCACTGTTTCTTGTGTCTTGTGCGGTCTAGACCATGATTCCTCTTTCCAATGACTGTTCTTCTTTTTCAAGTCTGGGGAGACGAGGTAGACTTAACTCTATCTGTCAGCATTGAAGATCTTTGCGTCTCCTGGCATTCTCTTGCCTATATAAGCAACCACTTCACATTAGTCTTTCCATCACATTCTTCTCACACAATTATCCTCCTTTTTCTTTCAAAAACACAATGGTCAGATACAACATATTTTTGAACTACCAAACCTTCAATATGGAGCTAAGTTGTGCCGAGTGGCAGCAGGAGTGGCATGTAACAGCCATTCCTGAGGAGATCTGGGACTCTGTCCCACAGGAGGTGCTGACTCACCTTCTATTCTTCTATATGGATTACCATCGCCATCTGGAGCGATTGGAGGAGGAAAGGCGGGAAGCTATCCGTCAGCAAGAGCGAATCATCCGACTCGCCATCTTGTTTGTCGAAGATAGGAAGAGGAAGATGACTTAATCTTGTCTTCTTCCTATTCTTCTTCATCCTCAGCTTTGTCAGGCTTCTTAGCTAGGACTAAAGCTGTTGATGTTAGGATTAGAAGCTTAGGGAAAATCTTGTATAAGTACTGATGTAAATTTCCAATTCATGAATGTATTGTCTTGATATATTAATGAAAATTGTTTTTACTTCAAGATTTCATCTCTGAGTTATTTGTCTTGTGTTGATAAATCCTGATTGATATTCTGATGACCATTTAAATTTTGTTTTTATTTAAGTTCTGATTCTCTGTCAGCACTTATTCATCGACATTATCTCGGTCATTTTTAACATGATTTATTTTCAGAATATTAATGTTACAGTGAAAAATAATTCAATCAGTGCTAACGGGTTAAATTTTGAATTAAAATTGTTTCCCTTGATACATGGAACAGTTTTTCCTTGAAACTCGGCAAATGGGTAAGTAATGATTACTGTTTTCTCGAGCCCAGTAACTATCCATTATTACTGCATGTCTGACAGGTGTCCAACGGTAATATTTTTTTGTATAAGTACAGCAGAGAGAAGATTTCTTTAATCTTTTTAATTTCTTCATCTTTTATCTCTCTTCTTACTTTTACTCTCCTTCACTTTACTTTTTCCGTTGTTTTTATACAGACATTATATCAAACACCTAACAGGCATACTTAATTCTCAATTTTTTCACATGGCACCAAAGGATTAATCATTGATGGAGCTAAGTTTGTCCCTAACAACTATACTGCAGTTCTTGATCACACTGAAGCTCCATCTGAATTGCACTTTGTGCAAGATCTTCTTGCACATAGTGAGGTTGGGTACGCCCTAACTCAGCCTAAATTATTTTCAAGTCAACAAGTTCTGAGGTTCTGGAGGACTGGAGTTTTTGATGATGGTGGTAAAAGAGGAACTCCCAGTATTATCTTTCAAGTGGGTGATTCATCCTATGTAGTCACTCCTGGTACAGTACGAAGAGCTTTACATCTTCCAGAAGATTGTACTTTCTCTATACCAGAGAAATCAGAACTTCGGGAGTTAATGACTGATTTGGGATATGAAAAGAGTCTGATGAAACTAGGACAATTGAAACGGGCTCATATCAGAAGAGAATGGAGTTTCTTCTTCGATTGCATCACCAAGACTTTTGGCAACAAGTGTTCAAACTTTGATGCTATCCCAATAATGAGTCAGCACATCGGGTATGCACTTATCAATCAAACTCACTTTGATTTTGCAACTGCTTTAATTGGTTTTATTGGGGATAGGATGACAGAGGATAGAACTGTTGTTTACTTTGCTCGATTCTGTCAACTTATTTATACGTATTGTACTGATGAACCCTAGTTAGTCAGCACTCAAACCCCACCTTTTAAGGTTGCAAAAAGGTACTTTAACGACCTGATAAATGCTGACACAAAGAAATCAATGGTGAAACCATTACAGATTCCTCGATCTGTGAAACAGATTCTGGTAAATGCTGATCCTGCTACTTACCAATCTGTTTACTCCAATGTTCAACCAACTCACCATAACCAAAATTCATCATTTTCAGTCCCTACCACTCATGGTATATCTCAGCCTACCCTCAGAACTTATCTCATATCCTATCTCTCCACTTCACAGACTGCTCAACCTTCTTCTTCAGCACCTACTGTGAAGCCTACATCCTCTAAGCCAAAGAGAACAAAGACTGTTCCTCAAACACCTCAAAAGAGGAGGAGGATTACTTTGAGAGATGAATCAGATTCTGAGGAATAGATTCCTTCTTCAGAACCTGTTGTTAATGAAGCTGAGAAAGCAACTTCTCAGAAGGATCCTGATATTGGGGGTTCTAAGCTTCTCAAAAGGTTTAGACGAATGACTGTTCCTGAAACTCCCAAAGAATCCAAATCAACCACGAAGTACAAGAAACAGAGGGCACAAAGGCCAGTTTCAGATGATGAAGAGGAAGCAGCTAAGGAAGGGGATCAGGAATCTTTGATCTCACAAGACAAGGAATTTGCTCCAGTTACTTCTTCTCCATCCACTCCATCTCAGGAAATTGTATCTGACAAGGCTAACTCACCATCTGTGTCTCTTGTTGATCCAGGCACAAGTGCTGAAATTGATATTCAAAACCTGGTTGTGCCTGAAATATTTTTCTTAGAAGCTCCAACAGCAAATAATCCTTTCACAACACCTGTTACTGATGCTGTTCAAACTCCAGAATTATCAACAACACCTTCTTTGCATCAAGATGCTGATGATCAGACTTTAGGTGAGCATCAGGATATGGCTGTTGATCAGAACTTAGTATCAGATCAGCAATTAGAGGATGCTGAAGCCTCCATTGCTACTCACACTGTTGTCTTATCAGAAGATACTGATTCTTTAAGTTCTGATGCTGCAAATGCTGGAGATACTGGTGAAGCTGCTCCAACTGTAGATGCTGATGAAGCAGGTTCTTCAGGACATACTCCTCAACAGACTCTTCCTAAGTCTGAACTGGTAAAGGAGTTTGTTATCAGGGATGCACCAGTACCGTGGACTGAAACTCCTGCAGGTCAGGAGTGGACTAAGGAATGGAACTCAGTTTCATGTGTTCCAAATGCATTACATCTTGCTGAGCACTTGACTAAAGCTGATGAAATGTTAAATTCTGATGATTTTAAAACCCAGCTTAGAGTCACTGCATTGAGTACTAAACATCTACAAGGTCTTCATTCAACTACTCATGCAGAGCTACACAAGATTCAGGAGAACTTTATCAAACAAGAACAAGTTTGGAAAATTGATAAGAAAAAGTTCTTTCAACCTACCATTGACAGGATTGCTTATATTGAGAAAACTCAAGAGAAACAACAGGCTCAGATTGATCAAATTCTGATAAATCTAGCTTCTCAGCAATCGCAACTTACTGAAATCCAGACCTCAGTGGAATTACTTATCTCTCTTTTACTACCTGCTGATGCCAAAAAGGGGGAGAAGGTAATTAAGTCCAAATGCAAAACTAACAGGACACTGCAAGGAAAGGATGATGGAAAAGATGACCAAGGAAACTCTGGAATGGGTAGTGGTCATAGTCAAGGTAGAAGATTCACATCAAGACGAGCTAGTCACAGGACAAGTTCTGATACTGGGAAAAGAATAAGTTCTGCTGCTGGTAAAAGGATAAGTTCTGATGAACTTCTAGATCTTGATGAAGAAATGTCAAGACAGTTATTTCTTCAAGAAAATCTAGGAATGGACTTGGAAAGTTTAAAGGAAGAAGAAGCCAGACTTAAATCAGAGAAAGTCACATCTAAATCTGAAGCTTCTGGTAAAAAGTCACTTCCAAAACTTAAAGGCATTGTGATCAAAGAAAGGACACATACTGAAGCAACATTGGCTAGATCACAACCACAGATAGATCCAAGATCCAAGGGTAAAGAAAAGGTTGGTGAACCTATCAAGGCTTATGTACCTCCTGAGGAAGAAGAAATTGCTGAAGAAAAAAATGATCTTGCTCTGACTTCAAGAAAAGTTCTTAAAACAACCTCTGACATGGCTCAAGTTGTTCAGAGTCAAGAAATTATAAGTTCTGATATTCAGAAGAAGCAAGTAACCTCTAACAGAGCTCAAGTTAACTTGATATCAGAAAATAGATCAAAGACACTCCTACCAGGATTCACTAAAGCAAAATAAACTCAATCTTTGAAGACTACTGCAAGTGGTTTTGAAGCAAGAGTAGTTACTGGAAAGGAAGCTAGAGATAAAACTGGATTGGGAAGTGCTGATGAAAGAAGAGTACACAACACTACCAATGATCCAACTTCCTTGAGTGAACCAGGTATTGGAGCAACTCCTGAGAGATTGAATCAACTGGAATCTGTACAGATGGTTTACCATACCTACTTGAAAGAATACATCATGTTGTATTTCATGACAGATGGTAGGGTTTATCATATAAGACAAAATGCCATTCCATTGAAGTATTTTGAAGAATTGGAGCATGTACTTTTCTTACTTCAAGTGGATGACAGAATAACAGAGACTGCTGCAAACTACTTAAAAAACAGATTCAGAGACCGAAAAGGCTTTATTCTGTTAAGTCTGACAGCATATATGTTCCAAAGTACAGAGATCACAATGGTGATATTGTTGATATGAAGCCTAATACTGCACAGATCAGAACGTATCTTGGTATTAAGGGACTTGAATTCAATCTAGAGTCTGACAAAGCTTATGTCATAAGACTAGATCAGGAGTTGAGAAAAGCAAAGATCAATGATCTCAGAGCTGCAATCTTTCAAACTGGTGAAGATACTGCAGAGCTTAAAGATGTTAAAAGGAGAATGATTAATGAATTAAGATATGCTGAGAAATGTTTGTTGAAGAACTATCTCAGAACAACTCCTGACATCAGAGAGATCAGAAAATGAAGAAGGCAAGTCGAAGATCTACAACTGCTTAAATTCTGATATTTATACAGACTGAAGTTGTTATCAGAAGTTGAAATTGGTAAAAACTTTAAGGACTGTAAGTTGTAGTTATCTAGTCTAATTCTCATGTATTTGTACTTAATGTTTTTGACATCATCAAATATCTGTTAAACTTGTATATTATGTTAATTTACAAGTTGGGGGAGATTGTTAGATATATTTGATAATGTCATGGCTAATATGTTTTATGTTTAGCTTTCAGATCTTATTGAACAGGATAAATCAGTACTTAACTGTTGATCAGTACTTATACTGGAAGTCAGGACTTAAGGATATCAGTACGTATGTTATCAGGAGATAATCATCAGAAGATAGATATCAGAACTTAAGTGCTGAAGGACAATCAGATAAGGACAGTAGCTGATTAAAGGAAAGAAGATCAAGATAAACATAAGAAGAGATATGCATGAAGAAGGAATTCCGTGAAGAATGGAATACTTGGAAGAAAAGATATCTGATTGATATATTTTAGGAAGCAGAATTATATTCCATATCAATTAGCGATTATCTTGTAACTGTGTAGTATATAAACACAGATATAGGGTTTACACTATAAGTGTTATCATTATTAGAAAAGATTATTCATTATAACCCTAGCAGCTCTCGTGATATTTGTTCATCACTGAGAGGTAACAGTTCCATACTGTAACAGAGTTTATTGTTTCAATAAAGTTTGTTTTCTGTTACTTAAGTTCTTAAAGTTCGATTTGAGTGTACTATACTCTGTATTCACCCCCTCTACAGTGTGTGTGTGACCTAACACTGACGATTACATACTTTTTTATTTCTATTGCTACGAGTCTTTAGGGTTTCCTCATATCTAACTCCCTTATCATTCCTCCAACTCTATTGCCTTTATATTCCTTTCCACTTCAGTTTCTTTTTATCTACCTCTCTCTTGCAATCATTTCACGAACCCACTAATCATTGACTTCAAATATCACGTTGTTATGGGATTTTAGTCCTCAGAACAAATCTTGATAACTTTTACAATCTTAGATTCATAATTTATCATACTCGTCCGCCTTTGTTTCGGCTCTAAAGCTTCTACACTATTTCCATAACCTTGGGAAGTACTTTCCCGAAATAATTGACTGAACTTTAATCAGTTTATTATAACCTCTGGCTCCGTGCCTTTCTTTTTCTTTCACCAGCGGGTGGCCTCTCTCTTAGGAGGGTAAGTGACAGAAACAGTCTTGTATGATTCGTCCATCATTTAGAATCTCAAATGATTCCTATATTTCCTTTAGCCAGGCACTCGCCTCTATTGGGTTTGCTTGTTCCTTGGAACTCTGAGAGCTTAGCGACTTAAAGGTCCTGAAAGAATTTCCCACCGCACTGTCTCCTCAGGGTGGTGGTTGGGGATAATAGTCTAAGTTCTTTTTAGACGGGTCCATGAATTGCCGTATAGGAGTACCGTCTCGGGTCTCCTTTCCTTACTCGACTTTCTGTTTCCTTAGTATGAAATGTTTCATCCTTCTCCCATACTTGGGGTTATCTTATACGTTAAAATCCTTGTTTTCCACTTCATTATGTTATGGGCTCGTTCTTTCTTAATGGAAACCTCCCTGACTATCACATTTGGGGTTTGCCCTAAATCTTATTCCTCGAGCTATGGATTTTATCTCAGATCCAGTCCTTACGCTCATAAATGTTTGGAACCCAAATTCTGTAGTAATACCTCGTTATTCCCTTATCATCTTTCTTGGTATTAATCTCTTCTCCAGTCATTGACTCTCTGCCTTCATTCATCACTTTTTCTTGGCACAATATGATCTTTTTCGATAATTTGGGCTGTATTGCAATCTCAAACAGCGTTTCGGTACCGGCTCCGGTTACCTTCACTTCTATTTCCATTTTCTCAAAATCTCTTATCAACTCTCCCAAAGACATTTTCATCTTGAGTCTCTCCTTTATACTAAGGGAATTAGCCACCATTTTGGCTTTCCCTGGATGATAAAGAATCTCATAATCGTAATCCTTGATTAGCTCTAACCACCTCCTCTGGTGCATGTTGAGCTCTTTCTGCGTGAAAATGCACTAGAGCACTTATGGCTTGTGTAAATCTCGCACTTCTCTCCATACAAGTAGTGCCTCCAATTTTTAGGGCAAAACTATTGCCACGAGCCCAAGCTCATGGGTGGGGATATCGAATTTTATATTCCCTTAATTGTCTTGACGCGTACGCGATTACCTTGTTGTGCTGTATAAGAAGCACCCTAAATCCTTATCCGAAGCGTCACTACAAATCACAAAATCTCCTTTTCCATCCGGCAACGCCAATATAGGATCCGTCACCAACCTTTGCTTCAGTTCTTGAAAGCTGTTCTCGCATTTCTCTGTCCTTCGAACTTCTCAGTCTTATGAGTAAGCCGTGTTAAAGGGGCTACTATCTTTACGAACTTGAACGAACCTCCGGTAGTGACCGACCAATCCTACCTCTGGTAGTTTCCCTAACCATGGTTATCAATTCCTCAGTGGTCCTTTATTCATTTTATTCAGGATCCCCCACGGGATCCTCCTCAGCAACAATCCCTTCTAGGACAACATCCTCAACCGCTACATCCTCAATATGAACATGATCCGGTCCTGCGTTAGGACGCTCTATTGGATCCACAATCTGATCTCCAATAAGTAATAAAACATCATCGCACTGTTGCTACTCAACCTCAGGGTTCGGAGTCCCGCTACCATATACGATAACGAACTACGCTTCTATCACGATATTTATAAGGGTTCCCATAAGGGTTTTAACTGTTAGTACTACGTTAGGTAGTCCGACTATGAACTTGGCAAGAGTCCTTATTATCTTAGTGAACTTATTATTTTAACGTCACATCATCTCTGAGGTTTATAACGCTTAGCTCTGATACCATTTCTGTAACACCCCCAAATCCGGGGTCGGGGATCCGGGTTGTCACGAGTTCCATTTCCCTTAATAACACCCAATCTTAATAAACAATCAACTACTCCGTACTGTGACCCCACAATAAACACACACACCACAAGTTATAGTCTCAGAGATGAATACCAAAAATAACACAAGTCATTTTATTCCACAATTATAAACCATTACACCTTAAAGAGGGTTTCTGAATAATTTACATATTCCTTGCCATTATTACAATTCATAAATATACATAAGTCTGGCACAACAAAAGTTGAAAGCCTAGCCTACTGGTAGCTCCTACCTCAGGTACAACGGCATCAACGCCTACAGGAAACTGCGGAACGTTTCCTAACCGCTCACGAATTGGGAGCTTGATCCTGTTCATCTTGTCTATCTGTTATTGTGTGACGAGAGAAGAAAGCAAGGGTGAGCAACAAGCCCACCGAAATAATATGTATAATAATTAACAATATATGAGCATTCTCATAGTACTCATGAAAGTCTTGGTCAAAAAGAAATGAACCAAGTTGATATCTTAACGCGACCAAGTCGCAAAATATTCAGTATATACATACATATATACTTTTCACAATCTTTGAAATCCTCTGACATGTATAATATACATAGAGTTCCAGTTTAGAACTGTCTAAAAATATCGTTGCAAGGTGATCTCATATATCTAACCTTGTCTCAATGTTTTTCTGAAAATCTTTGACATGCATAAGATAATCATTTACTAGATATAAGTTCAAAAGATGAAGTTACAAGATACTCCAATATACTTATATCTTTTCCGAATACTACTTGAGCTACCACCGTTCAAGTTATAATTAGTTTCAAAAGTTCATCACACTGATGAGACTACAAGATAAGACTTGAATAGACTCAATCTTTGAAATATCATTTGAAAGAAATGAAGTTACGAGATACTTCATTAAGTCCCAATATATATATACACCTATATATATACATTTCATACACTCCTTGAAAACCTCTGTTATGAAAATTATAAACAGAGTTGCAATATCCAATGAATTTTGGAAATGAGAAAATCTTGGCATAAACCTGATATCTTGCTGATCAGGAAAAGATACCAATAAGTAACCTTTTCTACTAGTAGATGGATGAATTCCCCACTGGTCATCACCCTGGCCGCAATAGGACCTTATGCTGGACTGCCACTCAGCAGCCACTTACGCATTTGATGGACTCCCACTGAGCCACTTACACTTTCATGGACGCCCACTGAGCCCATGTTGCATATGCTGACTCAATAGATGGACTTACTTCCCGAACGTTGGGTAAGTAATCAATTCATTTATAAAAACAGCAACCTCGTTGTGAATATAAAATACACCACAGAGCCGGATCCCTCAGGTTTTAAGCGAGTATTTAAATCCCCTTTGAAAGGAAGATCTTAAATAAAAAATGAGTTTTGAGATCCGCTCTAACTTTTAAAATCATTTTGAAGACTCGAAAACATTTTTAAGAATGTTTGGAGTAATGCTGATTTAATAAAATAAATCAGTCCCGATATGTTAGAAAATTTCTGAATATTATTATTTAAATAATATTCCCATAAGGATAATCCTTATAAAAATAATTGAGGTAGAAGTTTTAAAACTCATACTTAAAATGAATAATAAATAACCAAAGATATACTTATACGAAAGTACGATATTTATTTGAATAATCGAAAATAAGTTTGATTATCGAAACATTATTCTTTAATAAAATAAAGAATATTATTTAACAAAATAAGCGGAGTCATAAGCCCTCGAATGAGTATTCAAAATAATATTCATTAAATAAAATAAACAGAGTCATAAGTCCTCGAATGAATATTCAAAAATAATATTCATTAAATAAAATAAACGGAGTCATAAGTCCTCGAATGAATATTCAAAAATAATATTCATTAAATAAAGTAAGCGGAGTCATAAGTCCTCGAATGAATATTCAAAATAATATTCATTAATAAAATAAAGTTATCGAATAAACCTTATTCGATTAATAGAATTGAAAAACTATATCAATATATATATATTAATATATATATATATATATATATTATACTCGGGAACATCGACTCCCGGTTTAGAAAATGTTCACCTTTGGGTCCCCTATACTAAGGGTATACGCAACTACTGCTTATCTCTAGCATATGTATTATGCAACTTATAAGCATTTGAATCAACAATTAGATATCAAGATTACGAAACAAGCATGGATATATACCATATCAACATGCTCCAATATATCGCAAGATTTGCTACTAACAATCATGCATTTATCACAAGATAATGCATATACATATATACATCACAACAACAGTATAACGGGTAGAAAACTTGCCTGAGCGACTGGGGGTGATAAAAGGCTTGGGACGAGTCTGGTAAGCTATAAACAACATATAAGTTGGAATTAAACCAAAGTCGCTTAAGAATCTATACTTTAACCAATTAGACCCTAATGTTCGCTTTTGCGCTTAACGATTCACTTAAGTCGCTCGAGTACCCTCGGCTCCGCCATTTTTAATAAATTAACCATTAAGAGTTTTAAGGCGATTCTTTCGCGAGTACCCTCCCAACTGCCTAATCCACTTTACATAATTGTTTTATACTCCAATTAGTCATTTAAGGGCCTTAACCAAGGTTTCAAAGTAAGGCGAGGGGTAATGGTTCGGTCGCAAAACACCGTTACTTAAAATGGTCGTTTCTCCTAAACCGTACATTGGATTCAAGTGAACCACATATCAAAACGAAGCTCGTAACATGAACTATCTAATCATGACAATGGTCAAAATCTAACAGTGAGTTCACAGGTCCTGATGTTAAGAACAAAAGCAGTCTAAGGTAAATCGGGCATTATGACGGCTATGTTTACGCGATTACCAAATTTGTACAACTCCAAATCAATCCACAATCAACCACAAATCAACCCATAACCACCAATACAACCAAAATCCATCCATACTTCATGACAACAGTCCCAACATCTCAAGATTTTCCAATTTATACTACCCCTAAACATGAACTAAAGCTATACTTAAGTTCATTAACCAATAATCAAGATTTACAACTCCAAACTCATTATAAATCCAACCCAACTCTAAATATACATGAATCATACTTCCCAAGAACTAAACCAAGCATAAAAACTCTAAATATTCAAAATTAGGGCTAGGGTATGAGATTATACCTTCCTTGGTGAGTAGAAGTAACTAAGGAGCTTGGAACAACCCTTGAAAATCCTTACCAAAGCTATATCTAAACAAAAACACAAGATCAAAAGTTCAAGTTCTTGAAAAACACTATTCACTCTCTTCTTCCATGAATTTTAGGAAGAGATTGTGAAGGAATTTGAAGCTTAGACTTATAGGATATCTATATCTATGTACAAGGAACCTTAGATAATTACCTCACTAATTAACAAAGCTTGGAACTTGGATTTGAGGTTTTTCTTCCTTTGAAATGGACAAAGGCCGAGAGCTTCTTGTTGGAAATGAAGGTCAACTTTGTGTTTTGTGTTTTTAATTTGTTTTGCTTGGTTGTTTCCTTTTGTTTTGATTAATTACCTTTTAACCATGGTAAAAAATGAATGGCTTAAAATCAACCAACAATTCCTTCCCTTTTTGGTCATGCTTATGCCATCCTTCTATGTCATCTTGTTACACTTGTCCTTCTATTGTTGGTGTGATGACATCATCGTCCATTAACCTCTTTGATTAACCCCTAATTACTTGGCTAATGACCGCTGATCTGTTATACGGTTCGCTTAACTTTCGTTCTCGTTTATCGTTTGAGGGATCATACCCGGGATCTTATTACTTGGGTTCCCCTAAACCTTTCTCAATATTTTATATTCCTTTTATGATCCTCTCTTATAATCCTTGAATTAAATCCTTTTAATCATGTTACCTTATACTCAATTCTTTCGGTATCTGGTGGATTTTCGGGAAAAATCAAAATGTTCGAATTCAGATTCTGACGATATTTACATACACTTATTTACTTTATGGAATACTAATACGATCTTAGAATTTCCATAACAGTACTCCTATATAGCGTGGTCTGATAATTTTCCTTAATCAGCATCATCAACAAAAGTTACTATTCATCCGTCTTTCAAAAATTCCAAAAATTGGGGTTATTACACTATATGGCATCTTGAAGACTTATGAGCTTGAAATAGAGCAAGATGAAATGATGGAGAGAGGAAAGAAGAAAGGACGGTCCATTGCACTAGTTGCTGAGTTAGAGAAAGAGAAAGAGATGAAGATGGAAGTTGTTGAATCAACTTCAAAGGTCTGTGAAATTAAGGGCAAGGGGTTGATAGCAGAAAATGAAGATTCTTTGAGCCGAAATGACATGGAAGATATTAATGAACATCTAGCATTTATTTCTAGAAGATTTTCCAAGCTCAAGTTCAAGAAGAACTTTGGAGCAGCTAAGCCAAATAGAAACATGGTGGATAAATCAAAATTCAAGTGTTTCAAATGTGGCTTGGCAGGGCACTTTTCCAGTGAGTGTAGAAAGTCAGATTTCAACAAAAAGAAGTTTGAGCCTGTGGATTATAAACAGAAATACTTTGAGTTGCTCAAACAAAAGGAAAGGGCTTTCAGTACACAAGAGAATGACTGGGCATCAGATGGTCTGGATGAGGATGAGAATGTCAGCTATGTCAATCTAGCCCTAATGGCCAAGTCTGATGAAATGGAGACAAGTTCTTCAAGCAATCAGGTAATCACCACTAACCTTGCACATTTATCTAAAGCTGAGTGTAATGATGCTATAAATGACATGTCTACAGAATTATATCATTTGCGTGTTACACTTAAGTCTCTTACTAAGGAAAATGCTAAAATCAAAGAAAACAATTTATTTTTAAGTGAGAGGAATAATGTGCTAGAGTCTCAGTTCATTGAATTTGAAAAATTAAGAATTGAGTGCAAAATTGCTAAGGATGAATTAACCGAGTCCTTGAAGAAAGAAGAGATCTTGAAGAAGCAGCTTGAATGAGAACATGAGGTGATTAAGGCATGGAAAACATCTATAGATGTTCATGCTCAAATCACCAAAGTTCAAGGGATTGAGTCCTTTTGTGATGTAGCCTGGAAGAAGAACAAGGAGAAGTTGGAATCCAATTTGGTGGAAGGATTGCTAACAGATGTAGACTCGACGGATGATGAGGGTCATCCGTCGGATAACAAAAAGGGTTATCCGTCGAGTGATATAAATCTTCATCCATCGACTGTGAGCAAGCCTATGAGTAAAACCAAGCTTGTCAAGTTAAATGAGAAATATGGATCAGTTTCCAAGAATTTTGTTCCAGGAGAATCTAGTCAAGTGAAGAAGGAGAAGAAGGCTAATGTTGGTCATATGACTGTCAATCAATTGAGTGACAGACTTGAAAAGATTGAGGTTAAAACAGAGGCTAAAAGAAAAAATAATAAAAATGGTAAAGTAGGGATTAACAAACTCAATAACTACACACTTGATAAATATGCTCCTGGAAAAATCTGTGTCAAGTGTGGTAGTGTAAATGATTTATCTGTTAATTGCAAATCTGCCTTGCCTACTTCCATATATGTGCCACCTCACTTTCCCAACATGTATGTCGTGCCTCCTATGCCTATGAATGCTATGTCTACACAGAATATGAATGCACAGTTTGCTAATATGCCATTTGCACCTAATCCTTATTATGCTGCATTTAGTATGCCACAAATGCCATTTAGCATGCCTTACTGGAATAACATGTTTAGTAATAGCATGCCATTTCCTGTTAATCAAAATATGCATGATGATTCTGCTGTAATGAATGGTTTCAAAGGTTCAACTCAAATGACTAAGGATGAATCTGATATCCCCAAGCCAAATGAGATCAAACCTAAGAAACAGAAAAAGAAAGCTAACAAGGAAGGACCCAAGGAAACTTGGGTACCAAAATCAACTTGATTTGATTTTGATGTGTGCAGGGAAACATAAAGAATCTATGGTACTTGGATAGTGGTTGTTCAAGACACATGACTGGTGATTCTACCCTGCTCACAGAGTCCAAGGAGAGAGCTGGCCCTAGTATTACTTTTGGAGATGACAGCAAGGGTTATACTGTGGGATATGGCTTGATTTCAAAAGACAATGTCATCATTGAGGAAGTTTCCTTAGTGGATGGTCTCAAACATAATTTGCTGAGTATTAGCCAGCTATGTGATAAAGGCAATTCAGTAACCTTCAACTCAGAAGCCTGTGTTGTGACTAACAAGAGGAGCAACAAAGTGGTTCTTACTGGTGTGAGAAAAGAAAATGTGTACCTAGCTAACTTCAACTCATCAAATGCAAAATTTGTTACTTGTCTTCTCAGCAAAGCAAGTCATGATGAAAGTTGGCTATGGCACAAGAAGCTATCCCATCTAAACTTCAAGACCATAAATGAACTAGTAAAGAAAGAACTGGTTAGATGCATTCCTCAAGAGGAGTTTTCTAAGGATGGATTGTGTGATGCCTGCCAAAAAGGAAAGCAGATCAAAGCATCATTCAGAAAGAAGCTTGATTCAACAATTGAAGAACCTTTGCAACTATTACACATGGATTTGTTTGGACCAGTCAATATGTTGTCCATCTCAAGGAAAAGATTTTGCCTAGTAATTGTAGATGATTTCTCAAAGTTCTCTTGGACATATTTCCTAAAGTCTAAAGATGAGGCTAGTGAAATCATCATCAATCACATAAGGCAAGTTAATAATAATCCTGATTTCAAAGTTAGAAGAATCAGGAGTGACAATGGAACTGAGTTCAAGAATTCTGTCATGAGAGCATTTTATGAAGAAAATGGAATTTTGCATGAGTTTTCAGCAGCAAGAACTCCACAACAAAATGAGTAGTAGAAAGGAAAAACATATCACTTATTGAAGCTGCAAGGACAATGCTTGAAGAGTCTAAGTTACCAACATATTTCTGGGCTGAAGCTGTAAATACTGCATGCTACACTCAGAATATTTCTCTGATTAATCAAGCAAAATGCATGCCTCCCTATCAATTGTTCAAGAACAAGAAGCCAATTCTAAATTTTCTTCATGTCTTTGGCTGCAAATGTTATATCTTGAGAAATCAAACTGATCAGAATGGGAAGTTTGATGCTAAAGCAGATGAAGAAATTTTTGTTGGATATGCTGTTGGTAAAGCATATAGAGTCTACAATCTAAGAACCAACATTATTATGGAATCAATACATGTTGTGTTTGATGATAAAAAGATTGAAGGACTGCAAGATGGAGATTACCATGAGAGCCTCAAATTTGACAATGTGGAGATGGTTAGTGATGACAGTGATGATGAAAGTGATCAAGAAACAGTATCAAAGGATAATGCAGAAAAATCTACTACCAATGGAGCACAAAATTCAACATCTATCGAGTTGTATAATGCTTTATCCGTCGGGAGATAATCTGCCTTATCCGTCGGGAGACAACCAGCTTCATCCGTTGGTACTCAAAATTCACCATCCGCCGGGTCATCAAAAGAAGCTGGAGGTCAGAATAGATCACTTACAGAAAGTTCCCCTTTCTCAAATCAAAGATCCATTAACTCAGGGGGAGTTTCTAATAATCAAAACTCAATCACACATCAAGAAAACAATGAGGTCTCTTCATCTAGAGCTAATCTACCTCAACAAAGAAAATGGACAAATGATCACCCCTTTGAGCTCATCATTGGTGATGTATCTTCTAGAGTTCAAACAAGGAGAGCAACTCAAGAAGAATGTCTATACAACAGCTTTCTTTCTAAGGAAGAACCAAAGAAGGTAGAAGAAGCTTTGTTGGATCCTGAATGGATTTTAGCTATACATGAGGAGCTAAACCAATTTGAGAGGAATAAGGTATGGAAGCTGGTGCCCAAGCCTAGAGGAAAGAATCCAATTGACACCAAATGGGTATTCAGAAACAAGATGGATGAAAATGGCATAGTAGTCAGGAACAAAGCTAGATTGGTTGCTAAGGGCTATTGTCAATAAGAAGGAATAAATTTTGATGAAACATTTGCTCCTGTTGCAAGACTTGAAGCCATCAGAATCTTCTTAGCCTATGCAGCCCATGCCAATTTCAAGGTCTATCAAATGGATGCCAAAAGTGCCTTTTTGAATGGAGACTTGGAGGAGGAAGTCTTTGTCAGTCAGCCTCCTGGTTTTGAAGATCCAAATTTTCCTGAATATGTCTACTATCTTTTGAAAGCACTTTATGGACTGAAGCAAGCACCTAGAGCCTGGTATGACACTTTATCAAAGTTCCTTTTGGAAAATCACTTCACAAGAGGTACTGTAGATAAAACTTTATTCTTTAGAAATGTTAATGGCTCTAGTATACTTGTTCAAATTTAAGTAGATGACATTATTTTTGGCTCTACAGATGAAAAACTTTGCAAAAAGTTTTCCAAATTGATGCAAAGTAAGTATGAAATGAGTATGATGGGAGAACTAACTTACTTTCTTGGTTTGAAAGTTAAGCAAGTTAGTGATGGAATATTCATTAGTCAAACTAAATACATTTATGATCTTTTAAAGAAGTTTGATCTAATGGATTACACATCTGCAAAAACTCCCATGGCCACTGCAACTAAGCTTGAGTTAAACACTACTGAAAAGTCTGTGGATATTTCAAGTTATAGGGGCATGGTTGGCTCACTTCTGTACTTAACAGCTAGTAGGCCAGATTTCAGGCTACAAGTTTGCTACATGTTTGTGTGCTAGATTTCAGGCTGATCCTAGAGAATCTCACTTAGTATCTATTAAGAGAATTTTCAGATATCGCAAGGGAACACCAAAACTTGGCATTTGGTACCCTCGAAATTCTGGTTTTGATCTAACTGGTTATTCAGATGCAGATTATGCAGGTTAAAGAATTGATATAAAAAGTACAACAGGAACCTGTCAATTTTTAGGAAACAAGCTTGTGTCCTGGTTCAGTAAAAAGCAAAACTCAGTTTCTACTTCTACAGCTGAAGCTGAATATATTGCTGCCGACAGTTGCTGTGCACAGATTTTGTGGATGAAAAACCAATTGCTAGACTATGGTCTGCAAGTGGAAAGAATTCCCATTTTCTGTGATAACACAAGTGCAATTGCCATCACTGAAAATCCAGTGCAACATTCAAGAACAAAGCACATAGATATCTAGTACCACTTCATAAGGGAACATGTAATGAATGGTACTGTGGAACTACATTTTGTTCCAAGTGAAAAGCAGCTTGCAGATATATTTACCAAGCCACTAGATGAATCCACCTTTTCAAGGTTGGTATGTGAGTTAGGTATGCTAAATTATTCTTAAATCTTTTCAGATAATTTGCAAGTTGTTATGCAGCCAAAAATTTAATTAATTTTTCAGTCTTAGATGGAATTTTGGCTAAGTCAAAATTTACATCTCGACGGATGATCTTTATCCATCGAGTTTGATCATCCGTCGGAATACTGTTTGTAAATAAAAATCAATTATTTTTATGGAATATTTTAATAACTCAACGGATAATAGTTTATCTTCATCCGTCGAATTGTCTTAATCTTAGCCGTTAATTTTCTGAATATTATCCATCGAGTATACTTACAGTTTGTAGGCATAACACGACAGATAATTGAAGGAATTTTTACAGTTTATTTTTTAAACGGCTATTTTGGGCAATTTTCATTGGTTACTTTATTTTACTTTATTATTTTTGACAGTTATTGTTGAGATAGTATAAAAGCTTATTTCATTTCTATTGCTTTTCTTTTATCATTCTCAAAACATCTGCTCTAAATTCTCTCTTTCTCAAAAGCAATTATCATCTCTATCTCTGCAATTTCCACTCTCTAACAATGGCACCAGTAGTCAAGATCATGTCACAAACTGGATACATCTATGAGAAGAACAACTTCACGGCTCTAGTAAACGAGGGGATTCAACATTCAAGTGACTACCATAAAATGCATTTTGTGAAAAACTGTAAACTCAGCTATGCAATGCTAGAATCACCCACCATCTTCTGTGAGGTTGTTGAAGAGATGTGGACTACTTCTACATACAATTCTACTGATAAGACAAGCACACTCACCATTAAAGGTAAGGAATTCTGTATCAATAGTGATGTTATTAAAGCATGTTTCAAAATTCCTGATAATACTGTGACCTCACCACACACAGATATTGATATTGTTAATATGCTTAATTCCATGAACTATGCACTCTCTACTTCTAAGTTAAGTGATATTAGGAGGTTGGGTCTTAGGAAAGAATGGAGTTTCATGTGTGATGTAGTTACCAAGGTCTTTTCTGGTAAAATCAGTAATTTTGATTCTGTCAATATTTCTATGCTTAACAGGCTCTACATGCTAGTTACATATAAGTTCTTTAATTTTAGTGATCTTGTTTTGTTTGAGTTAGAATTTAAATTAGGAGAGTTAAATATGAGGGGTAAAAATATTTATTATGCTAGATTTTTCATGATGTTAGCTAACTACCTCCCTGAGGAAATTGTGCTTGAGAACCCAAACAATAAATTAGATTGTTGGGTTCAAGTGAGAAGAATTATTGCAGATTTGAACAGGGCAAATCATCACAAGGAGAGGCCACTCTTCTATTTCCCTGGAATGGAAGCACCTCAGGTAAGTGAGGTAAGTTCATCTGTCCCTACTATTCCAACCTCACAAATTTCTTTGTATTCCAGTGTAGCTATGGCAACTGTATCAATGACCCAACAGTTGCCTACCCAAGCTACTAAATCATCAAAAATTTCAAAATCCAAATTAAAGAAAGCCCCCTCTGGTATCTCTCAAAAGATGCCAGTTGCAAAATCCACCAAAACCAAAGAGGGGAGTGTGAAGGTGGGTAAGGTAGTTGAGGGACAGGGTGAACAAAGAAAACCTAAGAATACGGATGGAGAGTTGAGTGGTTCCCAGCCTAGCCACACTGTAGTCTCCCAACAAACTGCAGTGATTAATAAGGACAAACGCTCATTTCTAGTTGCATCCTTCCAAAAGGATGTGACTATTGAACAAAGCTCTCAACCAAGAGCACAGGTCAAAAGGGTAAGGGACACTAGCTCACCCCAAAATTATGCCAGAAAGAAGAAATCCAAAACCTTTGGGGATGCACAGGGTTCACACACTGTGCAAACTGGTGCTAAAGACACAGTCACTGCACCTTCACAAATTCAGCTTGATGTGGCTCCAATAAATGTGGAGTCACAACCAAAATCATTAGTTATAGAAGTACCTCACACACCAAATTCTCCCACAAACTCTCTGGATGTGGATATGATCAACACATCAATTCCTAATTCCCCTTCTTTAACTTTGTTGGGGAAGCCAAAATCTAGTGCAAGTGAGCATCATCTTTTGGATGATTTGTTGGCTCACTTGCCAATTCTTTCAGGAACTGTTGAAACATCTGTGCCCAAAATCTCATCAATCAGCACAGGGTCCACAATAGTTTCAATTCCAAGCTCATTCATTTCCATTCTCTCTATGAATATTGCTCATCTGTCGAGTAGTGATTGTATCCCGACGGATAAGCTTAACAGCATTTATCCGGCGGATAGTCAAACTGCGCACAACTTCAAATTTCATCCATTATCTCTAATGCAGAAGACTTAGTGGTTGTACATCCACTCTTAGGATTGAGGGAAGAGAGTGTTATGAGTGAGAGTCTGGGTTGCTCCCAGGAAAAAGGGGAGGAAAAGAGTGAAAATATGCAATCCATTTCTTCAGGATTGGCAAAAGAGAGTGAGAGGAGTCCCACCTTAGATGGTGAAGGTGAGGGTGTGAGGGTGGGAAGCCAGGGTGAGACCCTGATGCAACAAAAGAGAGAATAAGAGAGAAATGCAGGTTCATGAGCTATAAGGATAAATGTCATTGCTACTGAGTTAATGAATGTCCAGGATGCAGACAGGGAGGGACTATCTCAGTAACCTCAAGTTGTTATAGATTCCACCTCCCTTGATGCTGAGGCATTTACTCACCCTGTTCCAGCTTATCAACTTCTAGCTGAACATAGCAATGACAATGCAGAAAGGATGCTCAATTTGGTGCATACCACTCAGTCAATGCTAAGAGCTAAGGATGCCATAACAGCTTTGCCCTCTACAGATGGTGATGTTGATTATGAGACTGGTGGCTCAGCAGATTTCTTTAGAGATGAAGGTGGCGATAGTGAAGAAGAGCCATTGGACATAGGGGAGAAGTAGGTTCCAGTTCAAGATCAGGCATGCCATCATTGACATTTTCAAAATATTGTGATGAACACTACTTCAAGACAACCCTGATCCAACTTATAAATCAGACAAATTCTGCTCTTGAAACCACTACAAATGCCAACACCAAGAAGCTCCTTCAAGCACATCTTGCTTCTCTGCAACTACAACAAATTCAAGGCTTCCAACATGCTAGAGATGTCAACACCATCAAAAGAGATATTGATGAGATGAAGAAGGCTATTTCTGACAAGATGGACTCTAAGCTTCCAGAAGCTACACTGCTTGACATCAAGAGACAACTCAGGAAAAATTCTGATCTTGCCACAAAGATAGATGCCTTGGATACAAGAATGTCAGCTATGGAAGAATCTCTAAAAGCCATTCATCTGCATCAAGCTCAACAGACAGACTTGCTTCAGAAACTGGTGGCTGCACAAACCTCCTCCTATACTCAACTAGATGATAACAAAAAGGGGGAGAAAGGACCAAGTGAGGGGGAGAAACAGCTCAACATTCAAATCAGTAAAGTAATTGTGCCTATAATTGCTTTCACCAAGCCACCAGTAACAGACAGTATTGATCTGATCAATGAAGCAGCAGCCAATTTAAGAGAAGCTGAAAAGGAGCAGTTGAAGCCAATCAACTTGGAGAAAATTGATGAGAACATACAAAAGAAGTTTGGGCTAGTAAAGAAGCCAGAAAAGTCAGCCATTCATCACTCTCAAGTTCAGCAGATTTCTGTGAATGAAATGAGCATGAACTATCTGGAAAGAGGACAACCATCCTGCATCAAATCTCCAAAGGCTGAAATAATTCTCAAGCCAAGGGTGAACTATCCAAAATCATCATTAAAGAACCCTTTGGATATAGTGTATGAGACACCTAAGCCTGATGAGAAGAAACTTCTATCAAGATCAATTGCCTTCTACAAGGATCCAGCTGATTCAGCCTTAAAAAGGAGAATTGCTAAAGTTTTCAGGAATGAGAAAGAAATTTGTGTGGTGGCTGGACATCCTCAATTTGCTCAAGAAAAGAGAGAAGAAAAGGAAAGATTGAAGCAGGAAAAGAAGCAAGCTATTCTAGATGCCAAAAAGGCTAAGCAAAAGAAAGAGCAAGCTGCTATCTTGGCCAAGCTACAAATTGTGAAACCAACACAACAAATTCCTGATCAGCCATCTGAAATCACTGAATCTCAAGATCTAAAGAAGCAAGTTGAACCACAACAGAAGAAGAAATCTCAAAGATACAAGGAATTGGCCAAAAGAACCAAAAGGAAATTGAACTTTGTTGGTAAGGAATTGGAGGATCAGTTTCCCAAGGAATCCACTCCAACTACAACTCAAGCATCAAAACCCTCTGTGGTATTTGAAGACATCAAGGTCATGGATCCTTACAGGAATATTCATGGTGAATCTATTATGCCTAAGGATGAATCAATAGACTGGGAAAGCCTACCAATTCCCGACTTCAATCTGCCAATCCTTAACAAGCCAAAAAAAACAAAGTCAAGAACAGTCAAGAAAGTGAAGTTGTCACCTCTTAAATCCAAATCTCTAGTCAAAGTTCAATCTAAAGTCAACAAGGGAGATTACATGTACTTGTGTGACATCAAGGAATTCTATGATCTAAATCTCTATCTAGATGAACTAGAAGAAGTGAGAGGGATTGATGCATACATAAATCTACATGAAAGGTTAGTTTTCAAGTACAAGGGACGAAAGGAGATTCAACGGCCACTTCACAGGATCCTTCAAGAAAGCTAAGCTATACTGATAAAGGTTTATTCATCTTTCAAGAAGAACTTTGGGTTCAATGTAACTGCAAGAAGACTTGTTCTAAAGAAGATTGAAGCACTGAGGAGTATTAGAGCTAAAGATGCACTTCCAAAGACTCTAATTATTCCTTATACAGGGAGAAGAGTGCATCTAAGGCTCTACTGGATGATGGAGTTCATGGATGACAAAGGAGTTAGAAGATTTTTTAGATTAGAAGACCAATTGAGCATCTCTAGCAATGAGACTCTTTTGGAGATGCAAGAAAAGCTAAATCTCTCAGAATCTGATGAACTGGAATTCCACTGACAGCTCCAAAATCAGATAGATGAAAACAACTGAAAGCTTGGAAAGAGATCCAGACCTTCAAGGAACTAGATAAATCTGCTTAGGCTAGAGGAGCACATTGAAAATGACTGTGAGCTAAACTTTGTACATTTTGTTAATAGAAGCACTTTACAATTTTATCTACTTACTTTCAAAGTTGTATTTTTAGGGTGTTTTGTTATCATCAAGTTTCTCTTAATTTATGGCTACAATTCTAGTAGACATAAATTGAGGGAGATTGTTGTGAATATGTTGTGTACTTGATGATTTCATTAACAAAACACCTTGGTAGATTTTACTTAGTGAAAAATGTAGCACTCGACGGATAAAGATTATAATCCCGACGAATGACTCAATATAGTCCCGACGGATGATGATTTATTATCCATCGATTGAGTAGCTTATGTAATAATAAGTCTGTAGCACATTTCTGCATACACATAGTTTAGATTCTGTAGTAGTACTCAAGTCATGTTGACTTTAACTAGATATGCAGAATAGGTTGATTAATTGTACATAGATGATGTCTTGTAATTATGCATAAATGAAATAAAGTCAAGTGCCAAATTGCTACCCGACGAATAAACAGTAATGCCATTCGACGGATGATCAACAAGACAACCCGACGAATGATCATGAACTCGACGGATGATCATGAACCCGACGGATAAAGAATTCAAACATCTATTGACAGTGACAACACAGTCACATGAATCAAGTGTATGCAAATGGAATGTGGAAGCCTATTCAACTGGGTTTTAGAGAACAAAGAAGCATTGCCATTTCCATGCTATTATGAAGATATTCAAAGATGTTGGAATAGAGTAATGAAGCAGCATAGTATTAGACTTGATAGGTTTTATTTTATTATCTTGTCCTATTACTTTGTAATCTTAGTGATATATAAACCAAGAAGTAGCAAATAGAACAACTAACTAAGAAACCAAGAGAGAAACATTTGTAAGCTGTATTCTTAGCATTTCTCTACAATCTTAGTTTTTAAAATTTGTAAGCAGCTGTGAGCTAATTTCTACACAGAGTTCTCTTGATATATTATATATCTCTGGTGGATACATTCAAATCCACCAGAAAGTTTTTAAAGGCCTGTGTTTTTAATTACTTGTGTTTTGATTCATTTCAAGTTATTATTCCGCACTCTGCAAATCAATTCACACTTATATATATATTTAAGTTAGAACACTTTTATTCATGAAAAATTTTCAAGAATTCCATTCAACCCCCCTTCTGTAATTCTTGTTGCATGGTTAAGGACTAACACTTCTTATTATTTTAACAAAATCTTTGACCAAATTATCCAGCTGTTTGACATAATCAATTAGAGTAGATGCAGTTTCATTCTTCTTGTGCAAGAAACACACCCAAGTGTATCTTGTGAACTCATCCACTATAACCATAGCATATTTCTTCTTTGCAGTAGACATGACATTGACTGGACCAAATAGATCAACATGTAGTAGATGATAAGGCTCAAGAATTGAAGATTCAGTTTTGCTATTGAATAAAGATTTTCTTTGTTTTGCCTTTTGACATGAATCACAAAGGCCATCAGGAGCAAATACTGATTTTGGCAGTCCTCTCACAAGATCTTTCTTTACTAACTCATTTATGTTGTTGAAGTTTAAATGAGAGAGTCTTTTGTGCCAATTCCAGCTTTCTTCAATTGATGCTCTACTCAACAGACAAATTGCAGAACCATCAGAACTTGTTGAAAGTCTGGCTTCATAAATGTTACCATGCCTGTAACCTTTCAGAACCACTTTGCCTGTAGAATTGCTTACAACTTCACAGTTTTCTTCAAAGAAATCCATATGATAACCTCTATCACAGATTTGATTCACACTTAGCAGATTTTGTTTAAGTCCTGAGACAAGAGCTATTGATTCAATGATGACATTCCCTAGATTGATATTGCCATATCCCAGAGTTTTTCCCATGTTGCCATCTCCATAAGAAACTCCTGGGCCAACTTTCTCCATAAAGTCTGATAGCAGGGCTTTATTTCCAGTCATATGTCATGAACATCCACCGTCCAGCACTAGGATATTTTTCCTGTTGCCCTGCAATCACAAAGACCACTATTGGTTAGTTTTAAAGACCCAGACTTGCTTGGATCCTTTGGCCTTTTTAAGTTTGTTAGCATTTACAGTGGATTTAGTTTCAGAGTTTATGCTAACATGTTGTTTATCAGAATTTATATCAGACTTTGCAGACTTTGCATCAGACTTTACACTAGAAGGAACAATTCTAACTTTCCTCAAAGAAGGTTTAATTTGATAATAATCATAGTACAAACTATGATATTCCTTACAAGTATAAATGGCATGCCATAAACTACCACAATGAAAACAAGGATTTTGTGGCTTAAACCTAACAGACTGACTCTTAACTCCTGATTTAGGAGGTAAAGAGTTTATATCTTTATTTTTCCTGCAAAAAGAAGCAAGATGGTTAGAATTGTTCCTTCTAGTGTAAATTCTGATGCAAAATCTGATATAAAGTCTGATAAGAAGCATGTTAGCATAAACTCTGAAACTAAATCCGCTGCAAATGCTAACAAACTTAAAAAGACCAAAGGATCCAAGCAATTCTGGGTCCTTAAAACTAACCAATAGTGGTCTTTGTGATTGCAGGGAAACAGAAAAACATCCTAGTTCTGGACAGTGGATGTTCAGGACATATGACTAGAAATAAAGCCCTGCTATTAGACTTTATGGAGAAAGCTGGCCCAGGAGTTTCTTATGGAGATGGCAACATGGGAAAAACTCTGGGATATGGCAATATCAATCTAGGGAATGTCATCATTGAATCAGTAGCTCTTGTCTCAGGACTTAAACAAAATCTGCTAAGTGTAAATCAAATATGTGACAGAGGTTATCATATGGATTTATTTGAAGAAAACTATGAAGTTGTAAGAAATTCTACAGGCAAAGTGGTTCTGAAAGGTTACAGGCATGGTAAAATTTATGAAGCCAGACTTTCAACAAGTTCTGATGGTTCTGCAATCTGTCTGTTGAGGAGAGCATCAATTGAAGAAAGCTGGAATTGGCACAAAAGACTCTCTCATTTAAATTTCAACAACATAAATGAGCTAGTAAAGAAAGATCTTGTGCGAGGACTGCCAAAATCTGTATTTGCGCCTGATGACCTTTGTGATTCATGTCAAAAGGCAAAATAAAGAAAATCTTCATTCAAGAGCAAAACTGAATCCTCAATTCTTGAGCCTTATCACTTACTGCATGTTGATCTATTTGGTCCAGTCAATGTCATGTCCATTATAAAGAAGAAATATGCTATGGTTATAGTGGATGAGTTCACAAGATACACTTGGGTGTATTTCTTGCACAAGAAGAATGAAACTGCATCTACTCTAACTGATCATGTCAGACAGCAGGATAAGTTGGTCAAAGATTCTGTTAAAATAATAAGAAGTGATAATGGCACTGAATTCAAGAATTCAATCATGGAAGAGTTCTGCAAAGAGCATGGAATAAAGCAGGAATTTTCTGCACCTGGAACTCCACATCAGAATGGAGTTGTAGAAAGAAAGAACATGACTCTTATTGAAGCTGCACGAACTATGCTTGATGAAGCAAAGCTTCCAACCTATTTTTGGGCTGAAGTTGTGCAGAGTACTTGTTTTACACAGAATGTTACACTCATAAACAAGCATGGAAAAACACCATATGAGAAGGTGAAGAAAAAGAAGCCAAATCCGAAATACTTTCATGTATTTGGATGCAAGTATTCTGTTCTTAAGACTCATCCTGAACAACTGTCAAAATTTGATCTAAAAACTGATAAAGGAATTTTTGTTGGATATCCACTTTCCACAAAAGCCTTCAGAGTCTACAATTTAAGAACAAGGGTTGTCATAGAATCTATCAATGTATCTTTTGATGATAAAAAGATTACTAGACTTGATGATTTCAATGATCATGATCAGCTGAGATTTGAAAATGAAGATTCAAATTTTGATTCTGTAAATTCTGATGACCTAAATCCTGATCCTGTAAGTTCTGACGGGTTAAACTCTGATGTCATTGAAACTGTGGTAACTACTCCAAGGGAAAATGCACCTGTTCAGGGGGATCAAGATAATGATCCTACCATAACTCAAGACTCTCAAGAAGCATCAGAACCTATCACTGGCTCTTCAAGTTCTGATTCATCAAGTTCTGATGAGCCAAATTCTGATAATTCTGGAAACTCTGATTCTTCAATTCCTGAAGAATCCAACTCAAATTCTAAAATTTCAGAGAGCATAACTTCAGGGGGAGCATCAGAAAATGTTGATGGAGACAGCATGGATCATGGGGGAAGATCCAGTTCTAGAGATCAACTTCCATCTGTAAGCAAGTGGACTAAAGCACACACACCGGACTTAATAATTGGAGATCCTGAAGCAGGTGTCAGAACTGGAACAATAACATCAAATGAATGTCTCTATCATTCCTTTCTATCTCAGACTGAACTAAAAAAAGTGGAAGAAGCTCTTCAAGATGCTGATTGGGTGCAAGCAATGCAGGAAGAGTTAAATGAATTTGAAAGAAATAAAGTCGGGACCCTAGTGCCAAGACCAAAGAACAGATCCATTGTTGGCACAAAATGGGTGTTCAGAAACAAAACTGATAGTGATGGCATAATTACAAGAAACAAAGCAAGGCTGGTTGCTAAAGGTTACTCTCAACAGGAGAGTATTGACTATAATGAAACATTTGCTCCAGTTGCTAGATTGGAAGCCATAAGAATCTTTTTGGCTTATGCTGCTCACAAGAAGTTCAAAGTCTTTCAAATGGATGTGAAAAGTGCTTTTCTCAATGGAGAATTGGAAGAAGAGGTATATGTTGAACAACCTCCAGGCTTTGTAGATCCAAAATTTACAAATCATGTCTACAGGCTTGACAAAGCACTTTATGGCCTTAAGAAAGCTCCAAGAGCATGGTATGAGACTTTAGATCAATTCCTTCTAGAAAGTGGATTTAACAGAGGCACAATTGATAAAACACTGTTCTACCTCAACCATGGAAAGGACTTACTTTTGGTACAGATATATGTTGATGATATCATCTTTGGTTCTACAAATTCCAAACTCTGTGAAAGGTTTGCAAAACTAATGCACTCAAGATATCAAATGAGTATGATGGGAGAACTTAGCTATTTTCAGGGACTTCAAGCAAGCAAAGTGAAGAAGGTACTTTCATAAATCAATCCAAGAACACCCAAAATTTACTCAAGATATTTGGAATGCAAGACTGTTCAACTGCATCCACTCCCATGGCCACTGTAACCAAGTTAGATAAAGATACTGGAGCAGCAGTAGATATTACTAAGTACAGAGGTATGATTGGCTCTTTACTCTATTTAACTACAAGTAGGCCTGATATCATGTATGTTACCTGTCTTTGTGCAAGATTTCAGGCTGATCCAAGAGAACCTCATCTAATAGCTGTGAAAAGAATTTTCAAGTACCTCAAGGGTACAGCTGATCTAGGATTGTGGTATCCTAGGGAATCACATTTTAAGCTAATAGATTACTCAAATGCAGATTTTGCAGGATGCAAAATAGACAGGAAAAGCACTAGTGGAAGCTGCCAATTTCTTGGAGGCAGATTGGTTTCTTGGTTTAGCAAGAAACATAAATCAATTTCCACATCAAATGCAGAAGCAGAATATATTGCTCCAGGAAGCTGTTGTGCACAGATTCTTTGGATGAAGAATCAGTTACTGGACTATGGGTTAAAATATTCTAAAATACCCATTTACTGTGATAATCAAAGTTTTATTGCTATGACAGGTAATCCAGTTCAACACTCAATGACAAAGCACATCAGCATTAGGTATCATTTTATAAGGGAACATATGATGGAAGGTACAGTGGAATTGCATTTTGTTCCAACAGATCAACAACTAGCAGATATCTTCACAAAACCACTATGTGAAGCTACTTTTACAAGAATGGTAAATGAACTTGGAATAGTTTCAGGTTCTTTCTCAAAATCTGTTTAGTTTTTGTTCTCATGCATCAGGCTTTATGATCAGTGTTTACAGATTGTTTAATCTCCATGAAATCTGTGCTTAAACTGTAATATATTAAATACTGATTGTTATCTGATGTGATTCTATATACTCTGATATTGTTTTGAATGTTCTATGACTATTCACTCTAATGAGGATTATTTGTTAGTGCTGACTTAGTAGTCTTTAACAAACTATGTATCCCATGTTTGAATTAGTTATTTATGTAGAAATCCATAACACAAGCAATCTCTGATTTTGATCTTAGTCAAATTTACTTTGTGTATCTTATTACTAAGTCACAAACTAGATTATTGCTTCTTATCTGTCAAATTCTGATGTTAGTAAATCTTAAGGATGAACTACATGCTTGATAAGCCTCACTTATCTGAAGAAAACAAAAGAAAAGAAAATTGAAGTCAGGTACTCTTTTGAGATCTAGAGTAAATATGTGAAATGGAAGACCCAAGCATTTCTGGTATTAAGTTATATGCATTAGAAAAGAAAATAAATTTTTCTTGGTGACTTTTCACATTCTCTGATTACTGGAGAAATATTCTGATAATAGCATAAATTCTGATAGCAGTTGTGACTCATTTACACTGAGAAGCCACTGTAAAAAAAATGTTAAAAGATGCATAAAATGAGCACAAACAGTTGAGGTGGACTCTTGCATAAATTTATTCTATAGTAGACTTCAAAATTAAAGACAAATTTTAAGCAATTTTCTTAGTTATGCCTTATTTCTAAGATATCTGAAGTTTATTAGATTTTAATCTTTATCTGATCATTTGTAAATGCAGACACTCTCACTCCATATGAATGATGAAAATTACTGTGGTGATTAAGTTGTTTTTGACAAACAGTTAAGTATTATTTGCATAAATTCTGCGGACAAGTTCTGATGAAAGTTCTGATGATTAAACTCTGAAGAAACCAGTCAGTATTTGTGTGAAGAATCACAGATATAGTCATTCACTTTTTGAGTACAAAAGCCATGTTTTGATGACCGCTAAATTATGATAATAGTCAAGTTCTTATGCAAATCCTGATGGAAACTCTGATGCTTATGTGACATTATTTAATTACTTGGCTTATTTTTAGTATTTAATGTAACAGTTATATTTTTTCAGAAAATAATTAAGTGAGATAAAAACAGTGATAATCATTTGGTTTATGGTTTGCGTGTTTATTTTGGTAACAGCATGTGAGCAATAATTACTGCACGTTTACCGTGCCCACTCATTACTTTTTTGATTGTTTCCATGCTTCCAGGTGTAAAAAGTCTGTTTAGCTTCATAAAATTGACCGTTGTCACGTGGAGTGTATAAATAAGAGAGTTAAAAGATTTTACAATCTTTTACCTACTATTCTTATTTTCTAATCTCTCTTATTCTCTCTCTCACTCTCTAATATTCTCTGAAGCTTTTTCTTACATGCATTTTATCAAACACCTTTCGTACACACAACTTTCACTTAATTTCTTACAGAAATGGCACCCAAGGACATAATCTTTAATGGAGTCAAGTTCGTCCCTAATAACTACATGGCTATTCTCAGTAAGGATGGTGCTCCATTAGATCTTCATTTTGTTCAAGACTTCCTAGCTCGAAGTGAGATTGGGTATGCTCTGACCCAACCACAATTACTCTCAGGAACTCAAATACTGGAGTTTTGGAGGAGTGGTGTTTATGATGATGGTGGTGAAGCTGGGTCCCCAAGTATCATCTTCACAACAGGGGAAGAAGAGCATCTGGTAACATTGTCAACAGTTCGACAGGCTTTCCACTTACCAGAAAATTACAGTTTCAATGCTCAGATAGAGGAGCCACTTCTATAGGGTATGATGGCCAATCTTGCCTATGAGAAAGGTTTGTCCAAGCTGGGACAACTGAAGTGGCCATACATT
Source organism: Apium graveolens (assembly GCF_009905375.1). Classification (NCBI taxonomy): domain Eukaryota; kingdom Viridiplantae; phylum Streptophyta; class Magnoliopsida; order Apiales; family Apiaceae; genus Apium; species Apium graveolens. The sequence goes on from NC_133653.1 coordinate 142,415,741, forward strand.
AGAAGGGAGTGGAGTTTCTTTTTTGACTGCATCACCAGAGCTTTTTCCAACAAATGCTCAAACTTTGATGCCATTCCCATTCTCAGTTAGCAAATAGGGTATGCACTTCTAAATCAAACTCACTTTGATTATGCTACTGTTATTATTGGTTTTATTGGGGATAGGATGAATGAGGACCCAAACAATGTGTACTTTGCTAGATTTTGTTAATTAATTTACAGTTTTTGTTGTCCTGATAAGCCTCAAAACTATAGTGAGACAATTCATCCCTTTAAGCTTGCTAAAAGGGCCTTCACAGACTTATTATCTACTGATAATAAGAAGACTATACTAAGACCCCTCCAAATTCCTCAATCAGTCAAATAGTTCTTAGTAAATTCTGATCCTCTAACATACAGTACCATATATCCTGATGTAGCACCAGCTCAACCTCCATCAGTACCTACAACCAATACACACCCAGCTCAATCCTCACAACCTCAACCACAGCCTACCATCAGAACTTATTTCCAACCTGCACAATCTTCTCAACCACAACCATCTGCTACAACATCTAGACCCAAACCTTCAAGAGAAAAATCTGTTCCTAAATCTCCACCAAGGTGAAGAAGGATGATTCTTAGGGATGAATCAGATGAAGAGGAGCAAGTCCAGGTTCATGCATCATAACCTGTGACAGTAGAAGCTGAAAATGAAATTTTTCAGAAGGAGGTAGCAGCTAAAAAGGTAACTCCTCAGAAGGAAATTGAAGCTGAGGGCTATGATATTTTAAAGAGGAAAAGAACTTCAAGTTCTGATGCTGCTCAAGAAACTCCTCCACCATCCAGAAGATCAAAGAAAATGAGAGCAGGAAGGCATATGGCACAACCTCACTCTGAGGATGCTCAAGAAGCTGAGGAAGGGGATCAGGAATCTCTGATCTCATCAGGACCAATAGTGATTGAAGCTTTGCCACCTCCACCTCAAGATAAAGACACTGTACCAGACACAGTGATCACACCTCATGTCTCTCCTATCAAAGAAAATGTTCAAGTTGAAGATTCAAGATTAAGTCCTGAAATTGACCTTCATAGGCTGATCATTCCATCTGTCCTGTTTCTGGAAGCACCACAAGGACAAGTGACAACTCCACCTGTTTCTCCACTAAATGCTGAAGTTCCAAATACTCCAATTCTGGATGTGGAAACAGATGAAGTTGTACCAGAATCTCCAACAGCCACACACATACTTGTGTTGTCAGAAGATGATGAGTTCTTACAAGTCCTGGAGAGTTAGCTCCAGTTAGCACACCAGCTCAAACTCTTGGAAAGGAGGCACTGATTAAAAAGTTTGTTAAACAAGATGCTCCTGTTCCATGGGAAGAAACTCACAGAGGAGTTGAACGGACCAAGAAGTGGAATGAATCTGATTTCATTCCAAGCTCAAAAGTTCTATCAGATCATATTGCAAAGGCTGATGAGTTGATGACAAACTCTGACTTTAAAGCTCAACTTAAAGTCACAGCTCTCAGTACTAAAAGCCTTCAAGGTCAACACTCCATTACCCATGCCAAGGTTGATAAACTACAGGAAAATGCTGATAAGCTGGACCTGATGACCAAGCTGGACAAGAACAGGTTTATCAGACCTATTCATGAGAAAGTAGAGGCTATTGAAAAGGTTCAAGAAAAGCAACAGGCCCAAATGACTGAGGTCCTGCAGAATCAAGCCTCTCAACAAGCTTAACTGAATGAAATCCAATCTTCAGTAGAACTTCTTCTATCTCTACTCCTACCAGATGATGCCAAAAAGGGGGAGAAGGTAGTGAAATCCAAATGCTCAACTAGTCAAGTACTGAAGAAGAAGGATGATAAAGAAGTTGACTAGGGAAACCCTAGCAAGGGCAAGGGTCAAGGTCAAGGGCAAAGCAGCAAAGTTTCTTCGAGTAAATTAATTTATGACTCTAGCAAATCTTCTACATAGAAGAAGACAAGTTCCGAAGCTGTAAATGCTCAAAATCTGATAGCAAGTTCTGATGATCAAAATCTGATATCAAGTTCTGATGTTCTGATTTAAGCTGAAAGTCAAGACTCTCAGAAGTTTTTACAAACTCTGAAGCTAAAGGGAAGGGAGTCTACTGTCTATTATAAAGATCCCATGATTTAGACACTGGATGAAGAAATTGCTAGAAGATTATTTCCCAAGCATAATCCTGTAATGGATTTAGAGACTTTAAAGGAGAAATAAGCTAGATTTAAAGCTAAGAAGACAAATCTTAAGTCTAAAGCTTCTGATGCAAAGAAACCTCCAAGGCCTAAGGCAAAAGGCATTGTGATCAAGGAAAGCTCTGAGGCTTCAAAGCTCAAGACAAGATCACAAGTTGAAATTGATCCCAAGGTAAAAGTGAAAGGAAAGATTGATGAACCAACAAAGACACAGGAGATGAAGATTCCTCAAATCCTGATGAAACCAGCGTGCAAAATGGTTCAAGTTTTTGATGATACAGCTGCTGAAGATGAAATAGTTGAAAATATGAAAAGAAGGAAGATAACAGAAGAATCTAAGACAACCTCTGACATAGCTCAAGTTGTTCAGAGTGAAGAACAGCAAGCTACAGAAGAAACAACAAATTCTGATCAAGTCATCAAGACATCAACCTCTGACAAAGCTCAAGTTGATTTGAAAAAATTGACTGTTACTGATAAGAGAAAACTCCTATGGAAGAATGTTAATCCATCAGATCCTAAGAAAAGTCAATTGTTATCTGATTTCATGACTGTTGGATTGAAAGCTAGAGAAGCAAGAGACAGAGCTGGATTAGGTTCTGAAGAAGCCAAAATCAAGACATGAGTTAAAGTACTTACAAGAGATCCATTTTTGTTAACTGACAAACCTCTTGAAGAAGTTACACAGAAACACCTTTATAAGGTTATATCTGTTCAAGTGGTACTGGATGTTCATGATAAAAGTAATGTCAAAGAAAAGCTGATTCTGTTTCTTGAAGATGGAAGAATATACAGAATGTCAGAATCAGATGTGCTGAATAAATCTCTGAAAGAACTTCAATTCTTTAATTATCTTTTGGAGATAAAGTCTGAGATTACTAGGAGATGGTCAAATTTCATCATAAAGACCATAAGGGATATATCAAGAATTTCTGGATCAAGGGTTACAGAATTTATTCCAAATATAGTTGAAGATGATGGAAGTGAAATTCCAATGAAGAAGGATTCTGCTAAACTTGAGTTTATTCTGAAAGAGAAATGTCTGTGCTATAATGAAGACTCATCTCATCCAAGAGTAATCAGATTTGGTGATGGATTAGAAAGAAATCACATCTCAGCACTTAGGACTGCAATCTACCAGATTGGAAGTCAAGATGAAGAAATGAAGCAAGTCAAAGCTACATTAGCTCAAGTCCTGAGGAATGCAGAAGAGAAGTTGATATCAAACTTTGTCAAGAATCACTTTGGATTCAGATTGACTCAGTAAAATTGGTAAAAGCTACAAGGACTGTAAGTTGTAGTTAGTTGTCTAAATAAACTCTTATATTTGTACTTAAATGTTTTTGACATCATCAAATCTATTAACTTGTATATTTTTTATACTTTACAAGTTGGGGGAGATTGTTAGATATATTTGAGATGTCATATGTAATCTGTTGTGTTTAGTTTCAGAACTTAATATCAGGACTTACTGGAAATTAGAACTTACTGAAGTCAGAACTTATATCAGAACTTAAGGCCGTCAGGATTTATATCAGGACTTGAGTGCGGGTACTTCAGATAAGGAATGCGGCTGATTTACAGGAGAGGATCTGGACTAAAACAAAAGAAGATATGCATGTAGAGTTGGACAGCTAGAAGACTTGTAGAAGATTATATCTAATTGATATATTTTAGGAGACAGAATTATATTCCATATCAATTGAAAGATATCTTGTAACTGTGTTCTATATAAACACAGCTTAGGGTTTACACTATATGTGTTATCATTCACGAGAGAGATTATACATTGTAACCTAGCAGCTCTTAGTGATATTGTTCATCACTGAGAGAGAACAACTGTTCTATTATAACAGAGTTTATTATATTGAATATACTTAATTACTGTTACATACTTGTGTTCTAAATCAATTTGATTGTATAAACACTATATTCAACCCCCTTCTATAGTGTTATGTGACCTAACAAAGATTAAGATAAGATAGGAAGATCACATAAGATAGGAATAGGAGTGTTAGAATTTAGATAAGTTTAGATTAGGAATGTATAAGTTCTAGGATTGCTAAGTGACCCTTTTTCTTTTTTTATTATATTATAAGATAACATCGTCAGCATCTTCCGATAGGACTGCTACTGGACCAGCTGCACCAGCTATACCACCAGTGTCAGCACAGATGTTTCCACCACTTCCACCACCACCACCACTACCCCAAGAGCCAGCACCACCAGCTCCAGAATAGATAGCAGATCCCGAGGAGATGTTTGATCCTTTAGAGTTTTTTGAGCCGATGCTTCCACCTCCACTTCCGATAGAGTATCAGTTTATTCCAGAGATTGAGCCAGAGGTTCCTTCAACAGTATTACCTCATTTGCCTATATATGCTCCAGAGCCAGAGGTGTTTCAGATGGCCCCGATTGAGGGGATGGATGAGCACGATGGGGGATTATAGTTGGGTTTACCACAGCAGCGTGCTGCAAGGATACCTAGGGTTCCATCACAGGAGTCTGTGGGACAGGTTGCAGAGCCACACATGGTACCGTATCTTGAGTACCGTGTTATGAGAGAGGATATTGAGTATTGGAGATCTCAGTGTAGAGAGATTATGGGTTTGTTTGATCAGAGAGATAGAGGACCGTTAGCTGCACTTCATCCAGACTACATGATGAGGCAGAGACTTCAGTCGACAGTGTATAGTGCTACTCTTGAGTTAGATGCCTTGATGCATGATGGACCGCATTCTTATGTAGAGTATCACAGAGCTACCCGTCTAGCACAGTCGGTTATCAAGATTCTCCGTGATGAGTTGAGGCGCATTCCTCCAGGGTTTTGATGTTTGATAGCTGAAGACTAGTTGTTGTATTATATTTGACATATGTATATAGAGGCAACATAGTAAGGTATGTTTGGATATGTATGTGTGTAGTATCTAGTTTTGACATGTATCAGCAGTAGCCATGACAGATCTGACGTAGACCTTTTGTACCAAGCACTTACACCTGAGGCTGATGTCATATATATAAAATAAACTTTTTCCGACTTTTCCTTTTTATTTATTTAAATTCCTGTCTTTACGGTATTTACATTTATTTTATTGTTTTACAGTTTTCCATTTTTTTAAATTCCGTTTAATCTAAAACAGTGTGCCATCATCATTATTCCAAATTATAAAAGCATTTCAACTGATTATTTAGATTTTGAATCATTTAAATTTCCTGTTTTAATATTAGCCAAATTGTTTTCTTTCCATTATCCAATGTTTAAATTTCTTGTTTTAATACCAGACAAATTGTTTCTTTATCTATTATCAATTGTTTAATAAATCATTAAAAAGAATCATTTGTTTTATTATCTGAAAAATGGCACCAAAAAGAAAGACCAGAACTGAAACCTCAAACAGCAACTCTGAGGGACAGACTAATGATACTATGAACCAAATGTTCAATCTGATGTAATAATAGATGGTAATGATGCATCAGCAAATGCAGCAACATCAACAACAGATTCAACAACAGATATTACAAAAACCACCTCGTCCTGAAGCTCAGATACCACCAGTTGTGCTTGTTGTTACCTTTAAGCAGTTTCAGTCAGTTAAGCCTCCAAAATTCGAGGGTACATCAGATCCTACGAAAGCTAGGGCTTAGTTGAAAGAAATAGAGAAAGCGTTTGCGCTTGTGAAAGTGGGTGAAGACCAGAAAACTAATTTTGCTAGCTATTTCCTGAAAGGAGAAGCAAAATATTGGTGGGAATCTAGGAAATCTTTAGAGGGTGAAGACATTGTGACTTGGGATAGGTTTATGGAATTATTTCTGGAGAAGTATTTTCCTCGCTATATGAAGAACCGGATGGAAATAAAGTTCTTGGAACTAAAGCAAGGTAATATGTCGGTGATGAATATGAAGCCAACTTTACTGAATTTGCTAGGTTTATTCTGGAGCAGGTTGATAAGGAAGAGAAACGAGCTAAGAGATTCCAACAGGGATTACAACCATGGATTCGCAGCCGAGTGGCGATTTTTGAATTGAAGATTTATTCCGCCGTGGTTCAAAAGGCCATGATTATTGAAGGGGAAAGTGTAATGTCCTAGAAGGAAAAGGGTCAAGGAAATTTTCAGAACCGTTCCAATATGAAGCCGGGATTTCAAGCCCGGACAAATATGAATTTTAAAAGGACAGGACAAGGCAACCAGAGAGCATATAATCGTTTCCAATCTCCCAATCAGCAAGGAATTATCAGACCCCCACTGCCATACTGCAAAACATGTGGTCAAAAAACATACAGGCTTCTGCAACAAGGCAAATGTGACATGCTTCAAGTGCAAGCAGAAAGGACATTACTCTAATGAATGTTCAGCGGGAAGAACAGAAGTTACTTGTTTTCAATGTGGAAGTAAAAGGGCATGTAGCCAGGGATTGCGGAGGACCAGCTATGGCCACTAGTGTTCTAAAAGTGTTGGCATTACCTCCTGCACCACAGTATAATTAACCCAGAGCGAGAACTTTTAATATGACAATGAAAGAAGCTGTGCAGAGTCCCAATGTGATTGGATGTACGCTTTCTGTGAATTCAGTAGATGCAGAAGTATTGATTGATTCTGAAGCCACATAATTTTTTATTTCTAAAGAATTCATTGATAAGATATATTGTGCAGTTAAATGGTTGGGCGAGACGTTAATTATAAAATTAGCGAATGATGACCAAGTTTTTGTAGATCGAGTATGTCCTAAGTGCGATATCGAGATAGCCGGACATCATTTCTCTATGGATTTGATTCCTTTAAAGTTGGGAGAGTTTGATGTTATTTTAGGAATAGATTGGTTAGCTTGTATCGCTCAGATCGATTGTGCGAATAAGAAAGTAAAACTCCGAACTGCGGAAAATGCAACGGTAATGTTTAAAGGTAAAAAATAGCGAATTTTTTTTAACAAGGATGCAGACTAAACGATTGCTACGACAAGGATGAGAAATATATATAGCTTATGTACTGGATATCGAGAAGGAAAGTCCAAGGATAGAAGACATCCCAGTTGTATGTGAATTTCCTGACGTCTTTCCAGGTAAACTTTCAGGATTACCACCGGACCGGGAAATTGAGTTCACTATAGATTTAGCACCAGGTACTGAACCAGTTTCGAAAGCTCCGTATCGGATGACAGTAGTTAAAATGAAGGAATTGCCAACGTAATTACAAGATCTTCTGAACAGAGAAATTATAAGACACAATGTATACCCATGGGGTGCACCGATATTGTTTGTGAAAAAGAAAGACAACAACATGTGACTGTTTATCGATTATCGGGAACTAAATAAGCTGACTATCAAGAATAAATATCCTTTGCCACAGATTGACGATTTGTTTGATCAACTAAAAGGAGCCGCATGGTTTTCCAAGATAGACTTAAGGTCGGGATACCATCAATTGAAGATCAAGGCTGAAAATATTCCCAAGACCGCTTTTCGTACCAGATATGGACATTATGAATTTCTCGTATTGGCATTTGGTCTGACTAATGCACCAACATCATTTATGGATTTGATGAATAGGGTATTCGAGAGGTATTTGGATAAATTTGTAATTGTATTTATTGATGACATCTTGATTTACTCAAAGACTGAAGAAAAATATGTCGAGCATTTGAGGATTGCTTTGGAAATCTTAAGAAAGGAACAACTTTATGCGAAGTTCTCAAAATACGAATTTTGGTTAAAAGAAGTGCAATTTCTGGGCCATATCATCAGCATGTAAGGAATTAAAGTTGATCCAGCCAAGTTTGAAGCCGTAATGAATTGTGAAAGGCCAAAGATACCGATGGAAGTCAGAAGTTTCTTGGGATTGGCAGGTTATTACAGATGATTTGTCAAAGATTTTGCGAAAATAGCTACGCCGCTAACCAAGTTAACTTGGAAAAATGAAAAGTTTGTATGGAATGAAAAGTGTGAAGAAAGTTTTCAGGAATTAAAGAACCGATTGGCGACCGCACCGATACCTGTGTTACCAGATGAGCAAGGGGATTTTATTATTTACAGCGACACTTTATATCGAGGACTAGGATGCGTATTGATGCAGCACGGTAACGTAACTGCATATGCTTCTAGATAATTGAAACCTCATGAACAGAAATATCCTACGCATGATCTGGAACTAACAATAATCATGTTCACCCTGAAACTTTGGAGGTATTATCTGTACGGCGAGAAATGTGAAATTTACACGGATTATAAGAGTTTAAAGTATATTTTTATGTAGAAGGAACTTAACATGAGACAAGGCGATGGCTAGAGTTAATCAAGGATTATGATGTTACAATCAGCTATCATCCAGGAAAAATGAACGTCGTGGCCGATGCGTTAAGCCGGAAAGAAAGATTGAATATATTGACTTCTTCTAAAGAATTAGTCAGAGAATTCGAGAAGTTGGAAATTGAGATTCATATTCCAAATGAATCTACTGAAGTTATTCATGCAATGACATTCCAGCCAACTGTTGGAAAATATTCGAAGATGCCAAGAGGAGGTGATGAGTAAAAAAGATGACAACTTAACTGGAGAAGTAATCACAAGTCAGAAAGATGACAAAGGAATTCTATGATTTTCATCAAGAATCTGGATACCTAATGTGCCAGAATTGAAAGAAGAAATACTACGAGATGCTCACTACTCAAGATATTCCATACATCCCGGAAGCACAAAAATGTATCGAGATCTAAAAGAAAACTTTTGGTGGCCAAATATGAAGAAAGAAATAGTAGAGTGGGTAAGTAAATGTTACACATGTTAACGAGTCAAAGAACACCAACGTCCAAGCGGGTTACTACAACCACTGGATATTCCAGAATAGAAATAGGAACTTTTAGCAATGGATTTTATGGTAGGAATACGAAGGACCAAAGCAAATTATGACGCAATTTGGGTAATTATCGACATACTAACGAAGTCAGCACATTTTCTTCCAATCAATGAAAGATTTTCACTCGACAAGTTAATACATCTATATCTCAAGGAAATTGTAATGCGACATGGAGTTCCTGTATCAATTGTATCTGATCGAGATCCACGTTTCAATTCAAGATTCTGGAGACAATTTGAAGAATGTCTTGGTACCAAATTAAATATGAGTACCGCTTATCAATCACAGACAGACGGACAAAGTGAAAGAACTATTCAAATAATTGAAGATATGTTACGAGTCTACGCAATTGATTTTGAAGGTAGTTGGGATGAGCATTTACCGCTAGTGAAATTTTCTTAAAACAACAGCTATCATGGAAGCATTGGGATACCACCTTATGAAGATTTATATGGAAGGAAATGTCGATCACCTGTATATTGGGATGAAGTAGGTGAATACAAAATTTTAGGACCAGAATTGATCCAGCAAACCAAGGAAAGGATAGAACTTATCCGAAAGTGACTCAAAACAGTGCAAAATCGACAACGCAAATATGCAGACCAAGCCAGGAAAGATATGGACTACCCAGAAGGAGAACATGTATTACTCAAGATATCGCCCTAGAAAGGAATGACCATATTTGGCAAACTAAAGCCACGATATGTTGGTCCATTTAAAATATTGAAGAAAGTCGGGAAAGTTGCGTAATTGTTAGCCTTACCACCTCACATGCAGCATATCCATAATGTATTCCACGTGTCAATGCTTAAAAGATATAATCATGTATCTAGACATGTAATAGAATATGAGCCGATAGAGATTTAACCTGACTTGTCTTATATAGAACAGCCAATAAGAATTCTAGATCGGCAAAAAAGAGTGTTGAGAAATAAATTTGCACCTTTGGTGCGAGTTTTTTGGAGAAATACTATGGTTGAATAGTCAACCTGGGAACTAGAAAGTAAAATGTTTGAAAAGTATCCCTGGTTATTTTCTTAGCGAGGTTCTGAGGACAAAATCCTATTAAGGGGGAATGATGTAACGACTGGGAAATTATGCTTGTATTATATCGTAATAAGGATAAAATATGTGTTTTATTATGTCATTTATGTGTAATTAGTTATAAAACCCTAATTGTTATGTGCTAGGTGTATTCAGTATTGTCAGGATATTTTCCGGGTATTTATCGGATATTTTGTTTCGTATTTAAAGCCTTCGTATCAAAAGTTATACGACCCGAACTATGTTTTAATTGTTGATATTTTAAATAAATAATTGTTCTTATTTTTCTCAGAACGGCTTGTACCATCGCGTTATTCTGAACATCTTGATATTTTATAAATCTTCTCGTTTAGCGAAAAATGACTTTTCCGGGCCCCATTGGGTGTTAAGAACCCCACAAAAATCACATTTTTATTTTTATAAAATTATAGGACTTTCATTTATACCATTTCTTTTCATTTTTGAATTATTCACAATTTTTGGGAATTTTTGGCATATATATTGTTTATATAAAATATTTAAAAATATAAAATTAATACTAAAAAATTATAAAATTTGGGCCCAATTAATTTTAAAAGATGTATAATTAGGGCCTTAATTTAATTAGGAGTATTAATATTACTACTATAAATAGCCTAATTTTTATTTAATTAATTATAATTATAAATTAAAAATCAGAAAAATCAGATAATTCTCTGAAATTTGGGTCGGATCTTTGCAATCGGGTCGAAGAATCAAACCGTGATTTCAAGCTGATTTATGCACCAAATCGAGTGAATCAAGTATTCAAATCAAAATTTTTGATTTGTTCTTTCTGTTTCTACTATTAATTTCATGTTTTAAATCGTATTTTTTGATTTTCAATTTCTAGAGTTTATGGTCGAATTGGGTCTTTTTGATTTTAGGGTTATTAGGATGATTTGATGATTGATATAGCTTCCTTATGTTGTTTACACTTGATTCATGGTATTTAATTTAACAAACGATACTTGAATAGATGAATTTGATTTCTATGGTTTATACATGTGACACCCCCAAATCCGGGGTCAGGATTGGGTGACACTACACAACTTTAAATAATAATAAAAACCTGTATATTAAAATAAATATACAGATAACCCCTCATTATTCAGGATCGCTTACAGGTTATAGTATGAAACAAGAATCTAACCTTCTAAAATTTACATTGTCTAAATACAATTTCATTACCTCATTACTACTTTCCTTGTATTGATCACTCTGACATCTCTAAATTTCTTCAGCTGAAATCTCACCACTTTTGCTGTCTATTAAAAGCTATTCACTTTGTCCTTATTTGATACTGAAAGAAATAAGAGTTCACAAAGCAAGAGTGAGCCAAAAATGCCCAGCAAGTATCATAAATGGTTTCCAGGTATCAGATCAAAGAAGCTCCTGGAAACTTTTGTTGAATGATTTCAAAACATCTTCATATATTTAAAACAGTTGAGCTAACAAAACGTCGGCCCTCATTGGCCTTTAATCATAAATCATATTTTCTGTAAAAGAACAGTGATAGTTTCAATATTTCATCCTTTTTGTATCAAATCTTTATTTGAGTTTGTAATTATGAACTATTCGGGAAGGAATGCCGTTAATGGCGATCAACAATAAATTAGACTGGACACTAGAAACCAACATATGCACTATAACCTGCTGATCAATCAGGAGATAGTGCGGATCTATACCCAACTGCATAGACCCAACCAACATATGGGGTACCCAGGCAACTATGGCCTAAGGGTCCGGTCCATCCCTGGCCCATAGGATCCAGCTCATCACTGGTCCTCATAATAACCGTCCAGCCCGTAGAGTATTTTGATAACAAATCATTTTGATTTCAAAACATCCCAAATCAGGGTTTGCAAATAACCCGAACGAATGGGTACTTGCTCAAGAGATCAATCGATAATCAAGGAACAAGATCAAAAAGGCACTTGCATAAATAAGAGTAATTGCAGCGAAATATAAAAACATTTAACTATTCTGAACTTAGAATATGAATGAATAAATATTTACAGTATTTTAGGAGAAATGTTAGAAATACTTGCCTTAATTGATAATCTACTGATCTTTAACTAGCTGCCATATCACTTAGTCCAGGTGCATCTGTTGCATCTTTATTCCTCTTGACAGGCTACTTGACCTTTCTTATCATTTACTCCCTTAGGGTTATCTTTATTATGAATCCACTTGTTTCATTACTACACACTATCATGCTTTACTTCTACAATTTCTGTCTGGCTTTGAATGCCTCGAACTATGTGCATCTATCATAAATAATACTATTCAATGAACTGAAAATATATATAATTGTTTAGTCTATACGTTTATTCTTATTATCTACCCGCCCGATAATAACAGATAAAGATCACATCTTACGCAGATAATGTTTAAAAGACACGCTGACTCACTATCCACATAACACGTACACATAGGGCATGTAATCATATAACACATAATCACGTAATTCATGTAGCACATAAGTTGAATCGACAAAAGATAGGTCTCGATAAGTTTAGAATTGAAATTGGGACAAAAAAAGAGTATTTTATCGATCAATAACCACTCAAACTGATTCATAAAACAAAAACCCTTTTGATACAAAAGAATTTAGGTCTCGAAAATATTTTTAATAGAAGCAGAATATTTTTCTGAGTCTAGAGGCGTTCATTTCGTATTAATCGGACGAACGGTTGATTTATTATGAATTTTTGAACATTTTTGGAATTAAAATTGATTTCTGAATTATTTTATAATTAAATAATAGGGTTCGAATACTCGAATATGACTTTTAAAAAATTTATAATAATTATCGAGACTTAAAAATAATTTAAAATAATATTTTAAATCTCAAAACTATTTTTCAGAATTTTTAAATTAATTTTAAATAATTAAATCTAATTATTAAATCAATTAAAATTAATTAATAATTAATTAAATTAATTAATCAATTAATTAAAATAATTAAAAACTAACTAAAATTAATTAATAAAATAATTTTGATTAATTTTTGAATAAATAAATAATTAAGATAATAATTTTTGTTGAATTTAAAATAATTAAATAACCAATTTCTCTGGTTTTTAAAATAATAAACAAATCATTTTTAATATAATTTAAAACATAAATCCATTTTCTGTAAGTTTTAAAACAGACGTTCACTATTTGCAAGAATTCAGAACTTTAGGGGTTAAATTGTAAAAACAACATTTTAGAAATGATTTTGAAGGAAAGCAGATCAAAACCGGGTCGAACCCCGGGTCAAAATTGAGCCGATCGGGTCACCCAAATCCTCAAGAACACGGCGACTGAATTGCAGATTCCGGTGACCTGAAACAATCCGGCGAGACTTAATTTCGACAAAAACAGGGTTGTTGAACTTGCTTCGTATGGGGTTTTCACTCCAAACTCAACCAGGAACATCACTGGACCGTTTAAACCAGCAAATCATACCCTGAATTTGGATTCCGGTGAAAATCAAGCCAAGCCCGGCGAACATCCGGCGAGCTTGGTTCACAGCCTTCCCGGAATCGTTCGTAACTTTTATATATATATTTCGATTGCAAATTGAACCAGGAACATAATTATGTTAACAGAATCAGCTAATAACCCTTAACACAAAACACTTTTTCAATTGAACATATTCATGGTTATGAACCCTAATTCGTAATTCAAAAATTAAAACCTCAGTTTCTCCATGATGCAGAGCTCAGAATTCAATATATAATATACCAAAATGATCAGGAGAAATTTATCTACCTGATTATGCCATTAAATTACACAAACAACATCAAGAACACAAATTCCTATTTTAATTCATAAATAATTAAATCAGAAAAATACCTTGATATCTTGGCAAAAACAGATGGTGGATTAAGGTAGAGTTTTTCGAGAGCTTCGTTTTGATATATTGCATGCTTGAATCAGAGTTCAGTAACGTCCTCGTTCGTGCGTTTGATTCTTGGGAACGTATCGTTTTAAGGGTTTTTCTCTGTAATTACTATATTTTTACTGGTTATAAATGAATAAACGAATAAATGAAATAAGAAATATGCTATTTATATTTATGGAATATTGGTTCGTTCTGGATCATTTTGGATCGTTAAATTAGTTGTTTAGCCGCTAAGTAACTGCAAGAACGATCCGATTTGATATCAGTTTTGGATAATTATCCCAACCGGACTTTTTATAAAATACTTTAAACGGAAATAATGTAATAATATCCCGTCTTTCGAGAATACGGGTTTTGTTGTTTCACCGAAATGATTATCGTATCGAAAATTTTGCGCCAGGCCGCGCATGGGTTAAACCGTAATCCGGATCGAAAAAGTCAAAACACGGAAAATGTTTGGAATTACTAGATTAGGTTAGGAAGGAGTTTTCGGAAGAGTTTCGGGTTGTAAGAACGTAAAAACGGTTGAAGTCTGACAATTCCCGGCTTTATAAAATAATTTTGTAATTATTCAGAAAATAATTAATAAATTCATAAATCATTATAAAATCATATAACACTCCAAAAATTACCAGAAAAATATTTTAATTATCTATATTTTATTCTGGACATTGCATGAGCCCGTAGGGTTTACCCAGTGCGCACCCGAAGGATAGCGGCTGCGGGTTACCTACGATAAAAATAAATAAATTAATATACTCACATTCTATTATATACAAACATCCAAATATTATTATCAATCATCAGATAATTCACCAAAAATTCATATAATATTCACATAATAATCATATATTGATACAAATAATTACACGATATATCCCGGATGTTACAATACCTAATTTTCAATTAGTTGTTTTGATTTTAGAGATAACTGAGGTATATTCGAATATAGGGGTTGGATTTTACATGTTTAAGGCTTTATTTTAAGCTATTAATCTCGAGCTTTCATGTACGATTTTGTGAATTCAATGTTTGGCCGGAATTGGAGTCGGTTTAATCGGATTTCAGGAATACGGGATGATTTTGGTGATTAAATGAATGATTGAAGTTGTTGAACTGGTTTGGGATCGATTCGAGTTGAAAAACTGACCAGACCATGTCTAGATTAGCCTGAATAGGGTGGCCGAAAAGTTTTTCTAGTGGCCAGATAGTCGCCGAATTTTGGGTTCTTGGGGACCCGAATCTGTTCTTGGTGACCCGATTTTTTTACCCGCCTTTGATCCATTTTGTCAGAAGATTCAATTCTGACAGATGTTTCTGGCAATTTCATTTTATTTTTATTAATTATAAAATCAGTTTTTGTTTATTTTTTAAATTGATTAATTAATTAATTGATTTATATTAATAATTCTGTAATATTTTCTAAAATTTGAAATTATTTATTCCTTTAATTATTTAATCCTTTAATTATTTATTAATTATTTAAAAATTATTAATTATTTTGATAATTAATTAAATTATTTTCAATAAATTATAATAAATTCATTTTAATTCCAAAAATTATGGAAAAATCATTTTTAATTCTGATTTTTCCAAAATAATTATTTAAAAATATTTTTAGGGTTCAATAATTAGGAATAATTATTTATATTGAATAAGAAATTGATTTATCTATTTTTATTGAATAATAATTGAACCATTTATCCGATTTGAGCGAAACGAAAGCCGTTCGACTCAGAAAAATGATATGTTTTCATTAAAAATAGATTTAAATCTTAATTTATCTTAGAAGTGAGTCGACTTTCATTATTGTTTAACTTATAACCCTAATTACGTATAGAAACGAGTCCAATAAATCCCAAAAAATAGGAAACGAGCCAAATATTGTTCAGTTAAACGAATAACGAGTTGATTTCGATTCTAAAAAATTATTTTAAACCTAAAATGACTATGTGACTTATGTGTTATGTGAATTATGTGGTTAATTGAGTATTATCTGCTAATAATTATTATACGAATTAGTAATACACGTACGGGTAGACGATACGAGCTATGTGAAGTCGGTTGGAGACGCGATTGAGATACAAGATGACTAAATAAGTCTATTTTTTTTATAGAAGCGAAGCCAACAAGTCGAGTCGAGCCGGTTATAGAGGAAAGTGAAATACTTGTGGTAGATCGCGTGAAAGGCAAGTTTTTCCCCTGTTCTAATTTCAGAATAGTGAAATTACTTCAGATCCTTATTGCAATTACACACTTATAATTCCTGTTCACAATCACTAATACACAATTATCATGCCTTTATTCATATTTCATTTCGAATCCTAATTTCTCCTAATTCGTTGAATCCTCTATTTATATTCCAATAGTTATATATATACATATATCTTGATATATTCTGATGTTGGGATATATCAAAATATACCGATTGTTACGATTGCTCCTCTATGGACTGGATGGAAACGATTGGGATCAGGTATACACTTGATCCTAAGGACCAGAAATTAGCTGGATCCTTGTGTTGGGCCGTGAATCCTGGGTACCCGAATTGATCTGAGGTATGGATCTGCAATTTATACTGGCTGATCAGCAGGATATAGGTCTGAACTTCTGTCCAGTTTAGTTCATTTGATAATCGCCGTTGTGGGGTTATATCTTTGCGGATGTAACCAAATTACCGGTTCATTTAACTTACTATAACACTGCATTTATATTGAGGACTTGTTGAGCAAATCTGGCTCACCCCCTTTTTGTTGTTATTCACCTTATTGTTTTCAGTTAAGAAGGAAAATGAAACCTATCAGGACTCGAGTGGTAAAGAAACGAGTCAAGCTGCGGGACCCTCTCATACCAAGAGTGCTGATCCCAATTCAGGAGGAAAACTTTGAGTTTCCTGAGCAGGTGTAGTGTAGATAGTTAATGTGTGTGTTTGAATAATTGAGAAAAGTAGTTTAAAACTGGTTAGACAATGGTTTCTAATAAAGAGAGTTTGTAAGGTTTTAAAATTTGGGTTGTAATAAAGTTAGATTGTGGTTCTTATTTTCATACTTCAACCTAAAAAGATCCTGGTTAGTATTAAAGGGGTTATATATATATATATATATATTTGCTTAAATGTTATACAGGTTGTACAGGTTTGGTAATTAGCTAGTAACCCCCAGACTTATACCCCAGGTCTGGAGGGTGTTACAAAGATCCCCAAAGATTTATGCACTAATACTCATGTAGCGAGTGTTGGGTCAGCAATCCCATACCATAAAAGGTATTAGGTTACTAGGCAGAAAGTCCCCTCGGACTTAGTTACTCGAGTATTAATGAGCTCATACTACACCATATTTGACCTATAGCAACACCAAAAAAAAGTATTAAAATGGCCAAAAAGTGTTAACTAAAGCAAAAAACGGGATATGGTTACATTTTTTGAAAATTTAGGGGAGTTGGATTTTCCCCTGCTATAATAGATGTCTACGGTTACACTTTTTGAAATTTTGGTAACACCTCTCAATGTGTTACAATAGAGTACCTATAATTACATTTTCTATTTCTATGGTAACAAATTGAAGGTGTAACCACAGTTCTGTTGCAACACACCGTACCCATTAGTAACACCAAAAATATGTTGGAATAGACTCTTTTGTAACACCATATTTGCTATTGTAACACTCAATTCAATCTTTTGGTAACATTTTTATATCTTATTGTAACATTTTTTTAACACTCTGGTATTTTTTTAGGTAAATAAGGTCTAAGACTCGTAAAATATATAAAAGAGAAAGAATTTACATGAGTCACTTCTCAAAATTTTTCTTAGAACAGGCTCTAAGAAAAACAAAAGAAAAAAGAAAAATAAATTACATCAAAAATCAAACCTAACTTAAAATAAGAAAGGCAAAGCTATAAGACTTAAACAAAAAAACCAGACCAAAATCCCCTTCGCAGCATCACAAAATTCATCTACTCGCCATCAAAAGAACACGACCTCTACCCCTATACCTTGCTTGACTCCACGGACCCAGGAAAAATCCGAGACCACCTTAACATAAAAGTTGACAAAAATGGAGAGAATACCACTCATAAACCACAAGCTCCAGACCCACACTATACTAACAAAGAAACTCCACTTCAACAACCTAACAACCCCGGTAAACAAACATTTAAACAAAATCAGTATTGCAGGGAGGCTGAGAAACTAAGTGCATCATCAAAATAAGATAAATAAGCAATTCACTCAACTGATTATGCTTTGTATGTGTGCACAACGTGTTAATAGGACAAATAATCCTTGACTGGTTGAGAGAGGTTAGGGAATGATCTACGTCTATACTTCTTATTAACTTGTTTGAGTTATTAACAATGTGTTACTTGAAAAAGTTTAAATGCCGAAATTGAATTTCTCCAAAGACTTATTTAAATGCTTAGTGTGTGTGGAGGAGCTATATTTATAAAACTTTGTGGACTCATACTCATTCAGATTCAGATTCTTCCATTCGCCGTGCACTCAAACTCATATGATGACAATTGACCTAGGACGGTAGCACAACCATATTACAAAGTCAAGTTCTGATCATCAGAAGGATGACTAAAAACTTTGTAATCCAAGTCTGTGTTGTACATAATTTACAACTAACAAAAGTAAAAGAGACCATCTATAATTTGGCAGCACATATAAATTTACCATGGAACTACACCGCAACTACAAATATAATAATATGCAAATAAGAAGTCCAGAGTCTGAACACAATCACTAGCAACGTAATTAAAAAAATTCCGACAAAAGACTAATATTTTACACAGTTACACTCATCAGTCATCAATACATTCATCACATAATTTACTTGCAAAATAATACTGAAACATTGAACATATGTAATACTAAACATAACATTTCATTCAAGGTATAACTAAAAAATCAATAATAAGCCTAAATTTGGATATCGAAAAAGTAAGTGATAATTCATATTCTCCTTAACTCAAAACAAAACATAAATAAATAATATAAACAGTAATAAACAACAGGAAGATACAAGCAGCAGAATCAAATAGAGATGATAATGAGAGAAAGCATGTACATAGATATATAAAGTATAAGTAAAAATGAAAATAAAAACCCTAAAAATGAGGAGCGGGAAAGGTGTTGCTGTTGCTGTTGTTGTTTTGTCTGGTTTTAAGGATCCTCTTCTGATATTGCTCCATAGAACAGTGAATTGAATGAAGAAGAGGTCACCATCGATAAAATCTTCCTCATTCTATGCAGCTAGCTTGCTTGATCTATCTCGTTTTCTATACTCAAGAAAATCAAATGAATCTACAAAAATAACATGAAACGGAATCATAGTAGCCAACATGAGAACTCATACAACTTTGAGAAATCATTTAACCTTTTTTAATATTTTAGAAGGCATACATGGTATCTTTCAAAATAATAGGAATTAATAAATATTATATGCCTGGATTAGAAAATCAGCAACAGAGCTGAATAGCCATCAAGCACTTTCGAGAAGAAGTGATCAAGAAACTCTTTCACTGTCAAAGCCCTATACTTTGGAGGATTTTCTTTTGAAAATGGGTTCATAAAATCTTTGATGATGCATATGGACCTGTAGTAAAGAAACAAGCAACGGATATCCAGGGTCCAATTCAGCTTGCTAGTACTCTGTTTTCAACACTAACAAACATGTATTTTGATATAGGATTCATGTACGATATTAGTTAATCATAGAAATTAAGTATGATTTTAACAGTCACTGCTAATCTGCTAACCAGACCACCTAAATGTTTGGCTTATGTTTATGCATTATATTTATGCATTAAATGAATTCCTCCAGTTAGTCACATGAGCACTAAAAATATCAAAATTACAATTATAGGTGAATGTTTGAGGTTGTTTCGTGTATACTATTGTTCCTTAACCTCCGTATCTTGCTCATGGAACTGACATACACCATCCAAATTTCATTTATAATAGTACCTAGGATTCCTATTCACAATTTGAACAAAGTACCATGTCTTGGATGCATCATGAACTTGATCAATTATCCGTTGTCTGATATGATTTTTATCCAGTCCATCAATATCTGTAACATGAAATTTGAACTGTGCTCCATCTGAGCTTGATAGAATCTCATAAATAATCTTTGGGATGGATAAATATGTGAGGGACGTGGTTGATTTCTGTTTAAATAAGCCCCTTAACTCCAGCTTTTATGTCGTGGAACACTACTAATTCACTTCCCCTATCGGTCGCCTGCTCATCAGCCCCTACACATCATTCACAACAATAATAGGGGTCTGTAACACTGACCACAGTAATATGTACTGGCTTGAATTATTTAGTGTTGTGTTCTAAAATATCATTGTTGCTACTTCCCCTCACTGGAAAATGCTGGTTTCTAGCTGGTTTTAGTTTTGCCAGGCTCACTAGGCCATGTTACTAAAAAATGACGGGTGAACCACTCCATCAGCTCTGGACAATAATTCTTAACCTTGGAACTAAATGGATACTTGACTTTTAAAGGTAACTAGAGGTTGAAAGTTCAAGTTCATCGAAAACTTGTCTGTGTGCGAGTTATCAGGATAAGATCCCTGTCAAATAATCCTACTCATCTTTTAGAAAATGAAAAGTAAACACATGCCAACGACAACATGCTAACTCGTTTTAGGAACTTGACCAAACACCTTACAACCAAGCCAAAGATAGCCTCCTTCACCATAAGTTTACTCTTATCAAAGATTCAGAGTAAAAGAAATGAGAAACATGATTTGGTACTTTATCAAATATATCAAGCTTCTTCACACCATTAGCTACGGCTTCCTGATTTTTCTTGTCCCATTTCTTTTTTCTTTCTTTCTGCATAATAAAATACAAGTAAATTCTGTATATGTAAGTAGATTAAAAAAAGTCTTTTAACAAGTGATTTTAATTGCAATCTCTAGAAACAATTATCATTGTATGCCTCACCTTCAATCGACTAGTCAATGTACCTGTAAAAAGCTCATAGACGAGTTTATAGCAATTGAAGAACATCACATATGAATTAAACAAACAAAAGAACAAAACTTAGGTTTGATTACTCTGTCCTAAATTGATTAGAATGTAAATCCAAAGAATAAGAAGGGGAGCAACTTGCCGCTTACCTGCAAATTATTCATCAGTGGAGCAACATACCTGAACAAGAAGAAAGCCCCAATTTCTACAAACCCTAATTTCTCCAAGATCAGACCCAACTGAAAATCATAATTACTAAACCTTGATATCCAAACTCTGACCCGATTGAGTGTTTAGAACCCTAATCTCCAAGCCTAATTTAAAACCCTAATCTTCAAGCTCTGACCGATTGAGTGTTGAGAACCCTAATCTCCAAACCTTATCATCGCCTTTGAGTGTAAAGAGTGCAGAAAGTGTGAGCGTTTATTTTATTTGTTTGAGTGTAAAAAAGGAGCGGGTCAAATTAGCTCATTTGGACCGCCCAAAATTTGGTGAGATTTTTGCCAAAATTGGCCCGCAACTATAATCCCGCCTAAATATTAAGTATTATGGTAACACTAGTTGTGTTAGGAAATGAATAACACACAAGGGGGGGGGGTGAATGCGTTTTACTGTTTTTGGGCTTTTCTTGAATGTTTATGGTTGAACAAAGTAAATTAAATCCTGTAGTAAAATGTATTCATGCAGAAATTAAACTTACAGAAAATGAAGAACACAAATCTTCAAAACTCACTTAATTTTATATTAAAATTAAGAATGTTTTGCTACAAAATTTCTAGGCTCTTTGTTGATAAAGAGCTTAGCTTTTCCTTGAGAGTGTTACAAGATTTTCTAGCTAGATTGTTACAACTGACTGAAGGACCAGTGTTAACTTTATAATTTAGTTAATTGTTTGTTTACACAATGTACAATAAGACATGCTATTAGCTTTTCTAAACTGTCACTTGTCATTTCTATTTATAGAAAAGTAGATCTTTCATTTCTGGTTTAGCATATCTTTAGTATCCTATGATAATTTTAATCTTCCTCTGTCAGTTAATCTTCACCATTGATCTTGCACATTCTTCAATCTGCTTTTCGTAGACTGGTCAATCCAGTTGTTTGGATTGTTTGTTAATTGTTAATCTTGAATATTGTACTGGTCTATGATTTTGTACTTTCAGAATTTTACTCGAGATCTCCAATTAGGCATATAGAGATCTTGACATCTCGATAAGTATAATGACTTATCGAGATCTCTACGGCTATAGTGAATTTGACTTTTAGAGGTCTCTGAGTTCTCGAATGAAATTTTAGCTTGTTGAGATCTCTCAGCATCATGTCTTCACTTTGCCTTGTCGACAATTTAGAGTTCTCTAGTGAATTTTGACTTATCCATATCTCTGAGTTCTCTAGTGGACTTTGACTTATCAATAACTTAGAGTTCTCTAATGAATGTAGACTTGTCGATAACTCTGAGTTCTCTAGTGAAGAAATTACTTGTCGATATCTCTAACCTTCATGTCTTCTTGACTTGTCGATATCTCTGTGAGTTCTCTAGTAGCTTTCCTGACTTCTCGATAAGTCATTTGGTGTTCTCTAGTGAAGAAATTACTTGTCGATATCTATAACACTAAATCTGTGACTTGTAGAGATCTTGACTTAAAGTATTTTTATCCAAACAGATTTATTCAACTCCAAGCTTCTTCAAAATTCTTCTGAGGCAAGATCTTCTTGATCTTCTTCCAGATAGAATCCTTAGGCTTGATACTATTTCAGGAAAAATACTGCAGTCTGCTCCTTTTCATTTTTACATATTTTAAGTGTTACAAGTATAAATCCAAACTAAGATAATAATACAACTTACTTAGGGTTAATAAATTGTCTTAGTCTTGTTAAGGTACAGGCATGTCTTATACAACAATCTCCCCCAATTTGTGAGAAGATTGCTTAACACAAATTCATGCCTGTTAACAAGACTAACCCCAAGTTTAAAATGATGGAAAATAAAATTAATACACAAAGCTTGATAGAATTACAATTTGTACAGCATAATATTCACAAGGTTCAATGGTTACAAGTATCAGGTAAAGACAGTTTTTTATGTCTGCTTCTTCTCTAAGTTGATCCTTTAAGTAGTCAAGAAGTTCAAGTTCTTCTATAATAGGTGTTCCACTTAGAGCTTCTACAAGTTTTTGTCTTGCTACCTTAGGATAACCGCTATCTAGAAATTCTATGCAGAATCTTGAGAATCCACCAGCTTTGATGTTTAGGAATCTTCCATCTTTGGAGATTCTGCTAATTCCTTTTGCTTTCAACTCTTCAGATCTTTTTATGCATCTCAATCTCGTCATCATACCTCCTTCTTCTTTCTTCAGCTTCAACCTTATTTCTTTTTTTGTTTCTTCCCTTTCAATCAACCATTCAGCTAGAACTGATCTACATGCCCTTGTAACAGAATCCTTGTCATTTAACAAGCTTATCACCCTCTTAATTTCTGTTGGTGACAAGGAATCCATTAAGTCATTGCCAAGAAAAGTGAATGTCCCATCTTCAAAATAAATTCTAACTTCTCTCAGGGATACAACCCAGACTCTAACTGTAACACCCCCAGATCCGGGGTCGGGGATCCGGGTTGTCACGGTCTTTCTTTCCATAATATCACTTCACTTAATTAATAATAAATAACCTCATGCTGTGACCCCACACTAACACACACCACAACCTGTTATAGTCTCAGAGATGAAATTAAAATAAGTACAAGTCTTTGAATCCACAATTTAAAATTATTACAACCCAAAATGATTACTTGATAATTTACAGTTAATTGCCATTATCTGCCACAAGTTATAATTATACATAATTTGATTCTCAAAAGTAGAATGCCTGAACTACAATGGATCTACCTCTGCAGCTATAGCAGCTACAACATCATCGGGAAGACGCGGGACGCTTCCCACGCGCTTGCGCTGGGTCTGCTGGAGTCTGGCCATCTCTCCTAACTGTTGTTGTGTGATGAAGAAATAAAGCAAGAGTGAGCCTTACAGCTCGCAAGATAATATATATAGTGATAACAATAATATAAGTATCTAAATGGATACTTAATAGAATCTCTATCATATACAAGATAATTACTTACTAGATATAAGTAAAAACAAGGAATGAAGTTACCAATACTTCACCACACTTATATCATTTATAAAGCTACTTGAACTACCACCGTTCAAAGTATTATAAGTTTAAAGAAAACATCCCATAGATGAGACCACAAGTTAAGACTTGAATAGATTCAATCTTTGAAATATTATTGAATGAAAAAGTTATGAGATACTTTATTTAGTCCCGATATATATATATCCACATATATATATCTCTTTAAACATTTCCTGGAACCTCTGTTATGTAAAGTATGAACAGAGTTTGAAACATCCAATGAATTTTGGAAAGGAAAAGAATTTTGGCATAAACCAGATATCTTGCTGATCAGGCAAAGATACCAATAAGTAACCTTTTCTACTGTAGATGGATGAATTCCTCACCGGTCATCACCCTGGCCGCATTAGGACCTCGCGCTAGACCGTTACCCGGCCCCTCACGCGTTGATGGACTGCCACCCAGCAACTTACACAATAATAGACCGTACCCCGGCCTGTCGCTTATGCCGACTCAATCAAATGGACTTACTTCCCGAACATTGGGCAAGTAATCAAATTGTTTTCTCAAAACAGCAACCTCGTTGCGAATATAAAATACACCACAGAGCCGGATTCCCCAGGTTTTGAGCGAGTATTTAAATCCCCTTAAAAGGAAGATCTTAAATATAAAAAAAGAGTTTTGGGATCCACTCTGACTTTTAAAAATCATTTTGAAGACTCGAAAACACTTTAAAGAGTGTTTGGAGTAAAGCTGATTTAATGAAGTAAATCAGTCCCCAGAATATTTAGAAAATGACCGAATATTATTATTTAAATAATATTCCCATAAAGAATAGTCTTTATAAAAATAATTGAAGTAGAAGTATTAAAATTTATACTTGAAACGAGTATTAAATAACCAAAGATATACTTATATGAAAGTATTATCTTTATTTGAATAATCGAAAATAAGTTTGATTATTTACACCTTATTCTTTAATAAAATAGAGAATATATCTCAGCAAATAATCGGAGTCATAGATCCTCAAATGAATATTCAAATAATATTCATTAAATAATATAAACTGAGTCATAAGCCCTCGAATGAATATTCAAATAATATTCCGATAAATAAATAAAAGGAGTCATAAGTCCTCGAATGAATATTCAAAATAATATTCATTTAATATAAAGGAGTCATACGCCTTCGAATAATATTCGAAATAATATTTAATAATAAAATAAAGTTAAAGTTATCGAATAAACCTTATTCGATTAATAGTTTTGAAAACTATGACCATATATATATATATATAAATATATATATATATATATCCATATCCATATATATACAAAATCTACTCGGGATCCTCGACTCCCGGTTTTAGAAAATATTTTCACCTTTGGGTCCCTATACTAAGGGTATATGCAAGATACCGCTATCCTCTAGCATAGGTATTACCAACTGAACCAACAGATATATATTTCAAGAATATGAAACAGGCATGCATATATACCATATCACATGCTACAATATATCGCAAGAATTTGCTAAATAACCAACATGCATCTATCGCAAGATAATGCATATACAAGTGTATACATCACAACAACAGTATAACGGATAGAATACTTGCCTGAGCGACTTGGGGTGAGAAAGGCTCGGGACGAGTCTGATAACCTATAAACAACAAGTAAGTTGGAATTAAACCAAAGTCACTTGCAAATCTATACTTTAACTAACTTAGATTCTAACGCTTGTTTTGCGCTCACCGATTCGCTTAAGTCACTCGGGTACCCTCGGCTCCACCATTTTTAATAATTTAACCTTTACGAGTTTTAAAGCGATTCCTTCGCGAATGTCTTACCAACTGCCTAACACACTTACCATAAATGTTTCATACATTAATTAACCCTTTTTGGTCTTTAACCTACATTTCAAAGTAAGGCGAGGGAAAAAGTTTCGTTCGCGAAACGCCGTTACTTGAAACGGTCGTTTCTCCTAAACCGTGCATCGGAATCAAACGAACTACATATCAAAACGAAGCTCGTAACATGAGCTATCTAATCATGGCAGTGGTCATAATCTAGCAGGGGGTTCTAGGGTCCTAATGCTATGCACAAAAACAGTCCAAAGAAAATCGGACGTTACGACGGCTATGTTTACGCGATTTCCAAATTTTAAACCATACAAAACCAACCACAAACCAACCTCAAATCCAACATACAACCAACATCCATCCTTATCACATCATAACAACCCCAACCAATTCAATTTAATCATTCATACTTATGCTTAAACTTAACTTTAATCATACTTAAGTTCCTTTAAATCAAAACCACAACAATTACCATTCCATTTCACTACCATTCCAAATCCCAAACTCTAAATCATAACAACAAGCTACAATATCATCCTACTAATCAAAATCATCTTATAATATATAGGAATCTAGGGTTTGGAGATGGTATACCTTCCTTGAAGTGGTGGGTGGAGCTAGGAAGCCTTAAGAAGCTTTGAGAAGTCTTAAGAATGCTTGGATCTTCAAGAAAAACAAGAAAAAGTTCAAGTTAAAAACTTGAAAACACTATTCATTGTCTTCTTCTTTGATTAAATGAAGAAGATTGAGAAAGAATTAATGGCTTAAACTCATGATATAGTCCTAACTAAGCATGAAGATGATTAGGGAATTATCTTACCAATTTAGGAAGCTTGGATCTTGGATTTTGAAAAATCTTGCCTTTAAAAAGTAAGAAAGCCGAGAGCAATGAAGAACTAATGCCTTGGTTGCTTTTGATTTTTGATGAGAATTTTTACTTGGCTTGGTTGACTTGTTTTGTATTTGATTTAGTCAATTACTTTCTTGCCCTTGAAATTGTGTGGTTACAAAGCTACCACACCTCCTTCCTTTCCATGTCATGCTTATGTCATCCTCATGATGTCATCCTCCCTTCCTTGTCCTCTTTCTATTGGTTGGATGACATCATTCCCACTAATCCCTTTGATTAACTTCCTAATCGTTTGCCTAATGACCGCTGATCTGTTATACGGTTCGCTTAACTTTCGTTCTCGTTTATCGTTTGAAGGATCATACCCGGGATCTTATTACTTAGGTTCCCTTAACCTTTCTCAATACATTATATTCCTTTTTATGATCCTCTATTATAATCCTTTAATTTAAATCCTTTTTATCCTGTTACCTTATACTCAATTCTCTCCGTATCTTGTGGATTTCCGGGAAAAACCAAAGTGTTCGGAATTGGATTCTGACGATCTTTACATACACTTATATACTTCATAGAGTACTAATAATATCCCAGAATATCCATAACAGAACCCCTACATAGTGTGGCGTGAAAAGTTTTCTCATTCAGCTAAAACACTATTCACAAGGGTTACAAAAAGTTGAAAAATTTTGGGGTTATTACAGTCTCCCCTCCTTAAAAGGATTCCGTCCCGGAATCAAACAGAAAACAAATGGGGGTACTTTTCTAGCATTGTGCTCTCTAGTTCCCAAGTTGATTCTTCCACATTATGATTCTGCCATAGTACTCTGACTAGCTTGATCACTTTGTTCCGAAGCACCTGCTCCTTCTTATCCATAATCCTTACTGGCTTCTCCACGTAAGTTAGATCTGGCTGCATATCCACCTGCTCGTACTCCACTATGTGCCTGGCATCCCGATGATACCTCCTTAGCATTGACACATGGAACACATTATGAACTTGTTGCAAATTAGGGGGTAGGGCTAGCTCGTAAGCTAACTTTCCAATCCGTCTTAATATCTCAAAAGGTCCAATGTATCTTGGGCTTAGTTTTCCTTTCTTTCCGAACCTCATTAATCCCTTCCAAGGGGATACTTTCAACAATACTAAGTCCCCTACTTCATATTCCTTGTCCTTTCGGGCTAGGTCTACATATTTCTGCTGTCTGTCTTGGGCTGCTACAAATCGCCCTCTGATAAGATCCACTATATCTTTGGTCCTTTGGACCACTTCGGGTCCGAGCATCTTCCGCTCTCCTACTTCATCCCAGTATAAGGGAGATCGACACCTTCTTCCGTACAGGGCCTCATAAGGCGGCATTCCGATGCTAGCATGAAAGCTATTGTTATAAGAAAACTCGATCAACGGCAAGTGATCATCCCAACTTCCTTTAAGGTCTATTGCACAGACTCTCAACATATCCTCTAGTGTCTGGATGGTCCTTTCACTCTGTCCATCCGTCTGGGGATGGTACGCGGTACTCATATTTAACTTGGTCCCTGCACATTCCTGAAAGCTCCTCCAAAATCTGGAGTTGAACCTAGGGTCTCGGTCTGAGACAATGGACGCTGGGACTCCATGTCGCGTCACTATTTCCTTAAGGTAAATGTCCACCAGTCTATCGACTGTGTATCTCTCATTGATAGGAATGAAATGAGCTGACTTTGTCAGTCGGTCTATAATTACCCAAATGGCGTCATAATTGGCTTTCGTCCTTGGCAAGCCTACAACAAAATCCATCGCTATCCGTTCCCATTTCCATTCGGGAATCTCCAGGGGTCGTAAAAGTCCACTGGGTCTCTGGTGCTCTGCCTTTACTCTTTGGCAAGTCAAACACTTGTTTACCCATTCTGCTACGTCCCTCTTCATGTTGGGCCACCAGTAATATTCCTTCAAATCCCTATACATCTTGGTACTTCCTGGGTGAATGGAATACCTTGAACTATGGCTTTCATCCAAAATCTCATCTTTAAGTTCTTGAACATTCGGAACCCAAATTCGGTAGGAGTACCTCATTATCCCTTTATCATCTTTCTCAGTATGGATCTCCTCTCCAGTCATTGACTCTCTGCCTTCATTCATTATTTTCTCCTGGCACAATCTGATCTTTTCCAATAACTCTGGCTGCATTGAGATCTCAAAAAGCTTTTCAGTTCCGGTTCCGGTTACCTTTACTTCTATTTCCATTCTCTCAAAATCCCTTATCAACTCTTCCGAAGTCGTTATCATTCTGAGTCTTTCCTTTCTACTAAGGGCATCAGCCACCACATTGGCTTTCCCTGGATGATAGAGAATCTCACAATCATAGTCCTTGATTAGTTCTAACCATCTCCTCTGGCGCATGTTAAGCTCTTTCTGCGTAAATATGTACTTGAGGCTCTTATGGTCTGTGAAAATCTCGCACTTCTCTCCATACAAGTAGTGCCTCCAAATTTTTAAAGCAAATACTATTGCCGCGAGCTCAAGGTCATGAGTAGGATATCTAACCTCGTATTCCTTCAGTTGTCTCGACGCATACGCAATAACTCTACCGTGCTGCATAAGCACACATCCTAATCCTTTGTGCGACGCGTCACTATATATCACAAAATCTCCTTTTCCGTCCGGCAATGCCAATACCGGAGCCGTTATCAACCTTTTCTTTAATTTCTGAAAACTGTTCTCGCATTTCTCCGTCCATTCAAACTTCTCTGTCTTACGAGTAAGTCGTGTCAAAGGGGCTGCGATCTTCGCAAAATCCTGTACAAATCTACGATAGTAGCCGGCCAATCCTATGAAACTCCTTACCTCTGTGGGTGTGGTTGGCCTTTCCCAATTTGAGACCGCCTCTATCTTAGAGGGGTCGACCAATACTCCTTCTTTATTGATCACATGTCCTAAAAACTGTACTTCATTCCGCCAGAATTCACACTTCGAGAATTTGGCATATAACTGCTCCTCTCTGAGTATTCCTAGAGCTATCCTCAAATGCTCTGCATGTTCTGCCTCAGTTCTTGAGTAGATCAAAATATCATCGATAAAAACTATCACACACTTGTCCAAGTACTTCTTAAATACTCTATTCATTAAATCCATGAAAGCCGCTGGGGCGTTGGTTAATCCAAAGGACATTACCAAGAACTCATAATGCCCATACCTGGTACGGAACGCTGTCTTGGAAATATCTTCGGGTTTAAACTTTAGTTGGTGATATCCAGTTCTCAGGTCAATCTTGGAAAAATAAATAGCATCCTTTAGCTGGTCGAACAGATCGTCTATTCTAGGCAATGGGTACCTGTTCTTTATAGTTAGCTTGTTCAACTCTCGATAGTCTATGCACAGCCTCATGCTCCCATCTTTCTTCTTAACAAATAAAACTGGTGCTCCCCACGGAGACACACTGGGTCTTATCATACCCTTATCCAAGAGTTCCTGCAATTGGATAGCTAATTCCTTCATTTCTAACGGGGCTAACCGGTAAGGTGCTTTTGAAACTGGCGCCATCCCTGGGGCCAACTCAATAGCAAATTCAATCACTCTATCGGGTGGTAATCCCGGAAGGTCTTGTGGGAATACATCTTCAAATTCGTTGACTACTGGAATATCTTGTAAGTTGGGCACCTCCTTCTGCGTGTCCACCACATAGGCTAGGTAAGCCTCACTTCCTTTTCGTAGCATCCTTTTGGCCTGGGCCATAGTCAAAAATTTCTGCGTCTGCCTCTTTCCTCTAAATATAACTTCTTTCTTCCCGGGGATATTTAACTTAACTTTCTTCCCTTTACAGTCTATCTGAGCATCGTTGCTAGATAGCCAGTCCATTCCCAAAATCATATCAAACTCCCCTAATTTAAAAGGAATCAGATCAACACTGAAAGATTGCTCCCCTATGCCTATCTCACAGGCGGGGTGAATCTGGTTAACATGAATAATTTCATGATTGGCTATTTCTACTTGTAAGGGTTCTATCAAGGGTTCAGCCTTAAGTCTTAACTTACGCGCAAGGTCCTTTGATATAAAAGATTTAGTTGCTCCCGAATCAAATAAAACATTTGCACTGACTGAATTTAGAGAAAGGGTACCTGCTATCACATCTGAATCTTTCATAGCATCCTGGACTGTCATGTTGAAAGTCCTCGCAGTAGGTGGCTTATTGGAAGCAGCCCTGCTTGCTCCCGAAGCTGCTGGTTTGTTCATTGGGCATTCCCTCTTCCAATGACCTGGGCGTCCGCACTGATGACAATTGGTGGTTGGAACGATGGCAGGGGTTGATGATGGGCACTTATTTGAATAGTGGCCCTCCCGACCGCACTTAAAACAGGTTACTGGCCTTTCTTTACACTCCCCAGTGTGATTCCTTCCACATATGTTACAGGCTGGCAATGGGGGCCGAGACTGGTTAGAATATGACATTCTTGACTTCTGGCCGCCCTGGCTCACACTCTCACTCATTGGTCGCTTAAACCCAGTGTTCCTTCCTGGCAGGGACACTGCTCCTTGATTAAATCTAGTTGGGAAGCTCCTTCCTGCGGAACCTCCACCCATGCTCATACTTTTCCTCTTTATTCCTTTCTTCTCTCTTTCCTTCTGCATCTGTTCACTTCCGACTTCTACAATCGTTGCCTTTTTCACCAGAGTGGCATAGTCCGTAAGCTCAAGGATTGCCACCCTATTCTGAATCCATGGTTTCAGTCCCTGCTGAAACCTCCTAGCTTTCTTTTCCTCGGTGCTCACAAACTCCGGCACAAACCTTGATAACTCAGTAAATTTCGCTTCGTATTCTGCTACAGACAAGTTATTCTGCTTTAGCTCCAAGAACTTGAGCTCCATCTGGTTTTCCATAAACCTCGGGAAATACTTTCCCAGAAACAACTGACTAAATCTCTCCCAGGTTATAATAGCATCTGTCTCCATGTTTTTCTTGGCCTCCCACCAGTAGTTAGCTTCTCCTTTCAGAAGGTAGGTAGCAAATACAGTTTTCTGTGCCTCATCGATACTCAAAATCTCAAAAGATTTCTCCATTTCCTTTAACCATGCCCTTGCCTCAACTGGGTCGGCTGATCCGTGGAACTCAGGGGGCTTAAGGGACTTAAAAGCCCTGAAAGAGTTTGCCACTGCATTGTTACTTCCTTGAGGGGGTGGGTTGGGTTGACGTTCCAAATTCTGTCTTAGGAGTTGCATGAACTGGCTCATGGGATCCATGCCTGGGTTTGGTACTGGTTGCTCAACCTCGGTTTCTCCTTCTTCAGCCTCTATCTCAAATCCCTCAACATCATATGTTTCCTCTTCCTCTTCATACAGGGAGTCATCCTGTTCCACATAATCCTCATCTTCCTCTTCACTGTGTTCTTGGTTTCTATTGTCCTGATTATGGCTTCCCTGGTCCTCAGACCCAGGGTTCGCCCTAGTTCCAATCTTTCTTGGCGGCATGATTCTGATAATAATAAAAACAATTATTGGGAAAATTCAACGTTAGGTCACAATCATATACAACATTGTGCCTTGCACAGCTCTTATAATGGGGAGAACGTATATCGCAATTCTATTATTTTAAGAAAGTTCTAATACGAAGTGCAGTAATAATAATGATAAAACAGTGATCCCGTCACTATGGAGCTGAACTGAAAGGAAACAAATATATACATAATGCGAGAAATACATAGTTTGATCTGGTCAAAAGTACAACAGTGCTACAGTCATCTGTCCCAAAAGTGATACACAAGAGTCTATCTGTCTAGTCAGAAAAAGGGATGCTATATACAAGTCAACTATCCCGGAAAATTGGCTCTTACTAAGGCCTCGGCTAACTAGACAACTAGATTATTCCATCATCAATCCTGAATCACACACCGGAGCGGGTCAGCTCCCAAACCCTTTCCATCGCACGACGGAAGATATAGTCGGCCTGCCGCCTGGAGATCCTACCATGCCTGTCCCCCTGGAGAGATCTGAGTCTCGCTCGGGACGTGAGCTCTATCCCCGTAAGCTCCCTCCTCAAGGATCGGGGTATAGAAGCCCTGGTCTCATAAGCTCGGGTACGCCTACCCGCCCTCTCTGCATCCAACTCCCTCCTTGCCTCATCTAGTCGGCCCTCGGCAACAGCCACTCGGGTCCTCAATACATCCTGAACATATCCATGAGCTAACGAAGACTGCCTGTGGGCAGGGTCAAGAGGTGGTGAATCCGGAGCCGCTGAGGGTGCCTCCTCGGTCTGCCTAGGCTCGGAAGTATGGGTCTCTGAGCTGTCATCATCAGGAATCCAAGATAGTGGTGGAGGGGTAGGGGCTCTGACCACCGGAAGTGTGGGTAAAGGGATACCAGCATACACTACCATAGATCCAACACGCTCCTCAGCTACTGGGACCTCATCCGGGTCCTCCTCATCTGGAATAGCAATAACCTCTGTCTCTGACTCCTCTGAGGGGTCCTCCTCATCTGAAACAGCAATGACCTCCGTCTCAGGCTCCTCTGAGGGGTCCTCCTCATCCTCCTCCATCTCAGGCTCCTCCTGATCCTCAACATCTAGCAATGCCTCATCATGCTCACGCTCGAACATCTCAGGGTCCTCTATCTCAGGCGCCTACACATTAAACGAGCTAAGTTACTATCATGATACTTATAAGGGTTCCCGTAAGGGTTTTAACTGTCAGCACTACTTTAAGTAGTCCGACCATGAACTTGGCAAGAGTTCTTATTATCTTTGTGAGTTTGTTATTATATCGACGCATCATCTCTGAGGTTTATAACGCTTAGCTCTGATACCATTTCTGTAACACCCCCAGATCCGGGGTCGGGGATCCGGGTTGTCATGGTCTTTCTTTCCACAATATCACTTCACTTAATTAATAATAAATAACCTCATGCTGTGACCCCACACTAACACACACCACAACCTGTTATAGTCTCAGAGATGAAATTGAAATAAGTACAAGTCTTGGAATCCACAATTTAAAATTATTACAACCCAAAATGATTACTTGATAATTTACAGTTAATTGCCATTATCTGCCACAAGTTATAATTATACATAATTTGATTCTCAAAAGTAGAATGCCTGAACTACAATGGATCTACCTCTGCAGCTATAGCAGCTACAACATCATCGGGAAGACGCGGGACGCTTCCCACGCGCTTGCGCTGGGTCTGCTGGAGTCTGGCCATCTCTCCTAACTGTTGTTGTGTGATGAAGAAATAAAGCAAGAGTGAGCCTTACAGCTCGCAAGATAATATATATAGTGATAACAATAATATAAGTATCTAAATGGATACTTAATAGAATCTCTATCATATACAAGATAATTACTTACTAGATATAAGTAAAAACAAGGAATGAAGTTACCAATACTTCACCACACTTATATCATTTATAAAGCTACTTGAACTACCACCGTTCAAAGTATTATAAGTTTTAAGAAAACATCCCATAGATGAGACCACAAGTTGAGACTTGAATAGATTCAATCTTTGAAATATTATTGAATGAAAAAGTTATGAGATACTTTATTTAGTCCCGATATATATATCCACATATATATATCTCTTTAAACATTTCCTGGAACCTCTGTTATGTAAAGTATGAACAGAGTTTGAAACATCCAATGAATTTTGGAAAGGAAAAGAATTTTGGCATAAACCAGATATCTTGCTGATCAGGCAAAGATACCAATAAGTAACCTTTTCTACTGTAGATGGATGAATTCCTCACCGGTCATCACCCTGGCCGCATTAGGACCTCGCGCTAGACCGTTACCCGGCCCCTCACGCGTTGATGGACTGCCACCCAGCCACTTACACAATAATAGACCGTACCCCGGCCTGTCGCTTATGCCGACTCAATCAAATGGACTTACTTCCCGAACATTGGGCAAGTAATCAAATTGTTTTCTCAAAACAGCAACCTCGTTGCGAATATAAAATACACCACAGAGCCGGATTCCCCAGGTTTTGAGCAAGTATTTAAATCCCCTTAAAAGGAAGATCTTAAATATAAAAAAAGAGTTTTGGGATCCACTCTGACTTTTAAAAATCATTTTGAAGACTCGAAAACACTTTAAAGAGTGTTTGGAGTAAAGCTGATTTAATGAAGTAAATCAGTCCCCAGAATATTTAGAAAATGACCGAATATTATTATTTAAATAATATTCCCATAAAGAATAGTCTTTATAAAAATAATTGAAGTAGAAGTATTAAAATTTATACTTGAAACGAGTATTAAATAACCAAAGATATACTTATATGAAAGTATTATCTTTATTTGAATAATCGAAAATAAGTTTGATTATTTACACCTTATTCTTTAATAAAATAAAGAATATATCTCAGCAAATAATCGGAGTCATAGATCCTCAAATGAATATTCAAATAATATTCATTAAATAATATAAACTGAGTCATAAGCCCTCGAATGAATATTCAAATAATATTCCGATAAATAAATAAAAGGAGTCATAAGTCCTCGAATGAATATTCAAAATAATATTCATTTAATATAAAGGAGTCATACGCCTTCGAATAATATTCGAAA
Organism: Apium graveolens; assembly: GCF_009905375.1. Taxonomy (NCBI): domain Eukaryota; kingdom Viridiplantae; phylum Streptophyta; class Magnoliopsida; order Apiales; family Apiaceae; genus Apium; species Apium graveolens. Next base: position 142,451,114 of record NC_133653.1, read on the forward strand.
TAATATTCAATAATAAAATAAAGTTAAAGTTATCGAATAAACCTTATTCGATTAATAGTTTTGAAAACTATGACCATATATATATATATATAAATATATATATATATATATATATCCATATCCATATATATACAAAATCTACTCGGGATCCTCGACTCCCGGTTTTAGAAAATATTTTCACCTTTGGGTCCCTATACTAAGGGTATATGCAAGATACCGCTATCCTCTAGCATAGGTATTACCAACTGAACCAACAGATATATATTTCAAGAATATGAAACAGGCATGCATATATACCATATCACATGCTACAATATATCGCAAGAATTTGCTAAATAACCAACATGCATCTATCGCAAGATAATGCATATACAAGTGTATACATCACAACAACAGTATAACGGATAGAATACTTGCCTGAGCGACTTGGGGTGAGAAAGGCTCGGGACGAGTCTGATAACCTATAAACAACAAGTAAGTTGGAATTAAACCAAAGTCACTTGCAAATCTATACTTTAACTAACTTAGATTCTAACGCTTGTTTTGCGCTCACCGATTCGCTTAAGTCACTCGGGTACCCTCGGCTCCACCATTTTTAATAATTTAACCTTTACGAGTTTTAAAGCGATTCCTTCGCGAATGTCTTACCAACTGCCTAACACACTTACCATAAATGTTTCATACATTAATTAACCCTTTTTGGTCTTTAACCTACATTTCAAAGTAAGGCGAGGGAAAAAGTTTCGTTCGCGAAACACCGTTACTTGAAACGGTCGTTTCTCCTAAACCGTGCATCGGAATCGAACGAACTACATATCAAAACGAAGCTCGTAACATGAGCTATCTAATCATGGCAGTGGTCATAATCTAGCAGGGGGTTCTAGGGTCCTAATGCTATGCACAAAAACAGTCCAAAGAAAATCGGACGTTACGACGACTATGTTTACGCGATTTCCAAATTTTAAACCATACAAAACCAAACACAAACCAACCTCAAATCCAACATACAACCAACATCCATCCTTATCACATCATAACAACCCCAACCAATTCAATTTAATCATTCATACTTATGCTTAAACTTAACTTTAATCATACTTAAGTTCCTTTAAATCAAAACCACAACAATTACCATTCCATTTCACTACCATTCCAAATCCCAAACTCTAAATCATAACAACAAGCTACAATATCATCCTACTAATCAAAATCATCTTATAATATATAGGAATCTAGGGTTTGGAGATGGTATACCTTCCTTGAAGTGGTGGGTGGAGCTAGGAAGCCTTAAGAAGCTTTGTGAAGTCTTAAGAATGCTTGGATCTTCAAGAAAAACAAGAAAAAGTTCAAGTTAAAAACTTGAAAACACTATTCATTGTCTTCTTCTTTGATTAAATGAAGAAGATTGAGAAAGAATTAATGGCTTAAACTCATGATATAGTCCTAACTAAGCATGAAGATGATTAGGAAATTATCTTACCAATTTAGGAAGCTTGGATCTTGGATTTTGAAAAATCTTGCCTTTAAAAAGTAAGAAAGCCGAGAGCAATGAAGAACTAATGCCTTGGTTGCTTTTGATTTTTGATGAGAATGATTTTTTACTTGGCTTGGTTGACTTGTTTTGTATTTGATTTAGTCAATTACTTTCTTGCCCTTGAAATTGTGTGGTTACAAAGCTACCACACCTCCTTCCTTCCCATGTCATGCTTATGTCATCCTCATGATGTCATCCTCCCTTCCTTGTCCTCTTTCTATTGGTTGGATGACATCATTCCCACTAATCCCTTTGATTAACTTCCTAATCGTTTGCCTAATGACCGCTGATCTGTTATACGGTTCGCTTAACTTTCGTTCTCGTTTATCGTTTGAAGGATCATACCCGGGATCTTATTACTTAGGTTCCCTTAACCTTTCTCAATACATTATATTCTTTTTTATGATCCTCTATTATAATCCTTTAATTTAAATCCTTTTTATCCTGTTACCTTATACTCAATTCTCTCCGTATCTTGTGGATTTCCGGGAAAAACCAAAGTGTTCGGAATTGGATTCTGACGATCTTTACATACACTTATATACTTCATAGAGTACTAATAATATCCCAGAATATCCATAACAGAACCCCTACATAGTGTGGCGTGAAAAGTTTTCTCATTCAGCTAAAACACTATTCACAAGGGTTACAAAAAGTTGAAAAATTTTGGGGTTATTACACTAACAATTTCCTCAGCTAGATGTTGGAAATGGTCTTCATCTGAGATGCACCAATTTAGAGGTAGAAAGTCAGACTCTTTAAAGCAATTCCAGATGGCCCTTTCAGTGACTTCTTCTTTCTTTGTAAACTTGACTTTCTTAGGTTTTCTCCCAACAGATTTGTGCTCAAATTTTAGTGAAGGTTTGGCTAAAGGTAGGGTTGTCATTTTTCTGAGATTAGTTTGGCTTGAGGTGATTGGAATTTTTAGGAAAGAGATTGCTGTTTGTTTGTACAAAAATTTTGGCTTTGAGTTTTGAGGTGGTTTGATGTTTGAGATAGTTGATGTTTTAGGCTGAGCTGAGGTTTCAGCTAGTTGTGTTTGGATTTTTAGGGTTTGATGTTGTTCTGAGCCATCATGAAGCTTTTTTCTTCTCCTCTCACTTATTCTCTTCTTTTCTTCATCTTTCTTATCATCCTCCTTCTTCTTCTCTCCACTCTTGCTGCCAGATGGCTTACTGGATTGACTTGGATTTGAGCCAGAAGGATTTTGATCATCTTTCTTCTGCTCATCATCATCCAAATCATCCTTGTTGATCTGTGTTTTGGGCAAGTTGGCTTCTGTATTATCCAAATATCTCCTCAGTAGCTTTATCATTTCCATATCATCATTGTTGTTGTTCTTCTTGGTTTTTAAACCAGTTCCAAGGATCATGATAAGCTTCTTGTTACCCATGACACACTGTTTGGGGATATTAAAATGTTTGAATTGTTTGGTATTTGGATAGATGTATGCTATACCCTTGTTTGGCTGTAGATATGCTTCAGGAAAGGTAGCCACTTGAGCATATCTCAATTCAGTTAATAGCACGGTATCTTCACGAGTTATAACTTTAACTTTGCTGATGAAGATATCTAACTCAGATGCCCTCCTTGAGACAAGGTAATTGAGGGACACCTGCATACATCTTTCTGTCCCTGAGTAATTTGCATTGATCACTATTCTCTTATGCAAAAAGTTGTCCTGATTGACCATGATCACTCTTATGAAATTAATTGTCTTGTGCAGGGCCTTTTTGTATGTGAAGTGATTGTTGTTGAGAGAAGCTTTTAATGCTTTGAGTAGTTCATCAAACTCTCTGCTTAGACTAGGTCCTTCAGCAGCCCTAGTAAGTCTCTCCATGTCAAGATTAACTTCTTTAGATGATTTCTTTTCAGCACCCTGGACTTGTTGTTGAGATGACCTTGATTGTGCCAATTTAGTCTCTATCTCCCCTTAGTCTTGTTGACAGGCATGAGGAGGGGAGTAGGAATTTCAGGCCTTACCTGTTCAGGTAGAGAAGGTAGTGGTATATTGAGTTTGCCCATGATGGCTCCCAAAGCTATAGAGTTCTGCATTTGAAGATACTTATGGTAGTCCACCAGGGTTTGGATATCTGTTTGTTGGCTCTTGACAAGAGAGATCAAGGCCTGAACTTGTGTAGTGAGAGAAGAGTTGGAGTCTTGCAATGCTGTGATTTGACCTTGTAGAGATTGAATCTAAAGATTTGTAGAAGTAGATGCAGGTTGATGGGAGCTTGATGTAGAGACAACAATAGATGACCCAAATGTAGCTTGCACAAATTTCTGAATCTCATCCATGACCAAGGGAGAAGGAGTGTATCTTGCAGTATGTATTTGATCTAGCTTCAACCTTGTGTCATTAGAGTTAATGATATGATTTTGAACTTGCTTGTGCAAGGCAACAAAGGAGTCCTTGAGTTGTGTCATGCTTTTATCTACCCCACTGAGATCATATCTGGACATTTGATCTGAGAAGTATTTGAATTGATTTTTGATCTCAGATTGAGAGGGAATGATTTCATCCATCTTTTCCCTTACCATATTCCTAATCCTGTCTTCATGACCAGTCAATTTGACTTCAAGAGCTTTACCAAAAAGGTGAAAAGCCTTGAGTTGAGCTTTGTGCACTTCTGTGACTACATCATACACTTCTTGTAGAGTCAAGGCCTTTGCATTGCTTCCAAGGATGGTAAAATACTCTTCCCTAAATCTAGCCAAGACTTGATCCATTTCCAATACAAAGTCATCAGATGGCCATGCATCCACATTTCCATCTTGCTCTGCATCATTTACAATTTTCTCTTTCTGCTTCTCAACTTCTTCATCGTAAGTAAGCATGATTGCTTGATAATCTTGATTGCTCATGTTGGATGTCAGAAGATGCTGAGAGATGTTGGCCAGTCCAGAAATCTGCTCCACTAGTAGATCATCTACAGAAGTTGGTTGAGAGCCAGATTCTTGTAGCCATTGAGAGAGAATGTGAGGTTGTAGGGAGGATGGTTCAGAAGCACATGTGACTGAAGTCACAGTTTGATTCACAGACTGCTCTGTGGTTTTGAAAGTGTATTGTCCTCCACTTGTAGTGGGAACCTTCAATTGAATTGGAGGGGATTTAACTGGGTTATTGTCATGTACACCAGCCTCAAACCCTTTTGTGTCTTGCAACATACTGGAACTTGAATGTGCTATACTTGCCTCCCCTATGACAGGATCAAGGGAAATTGTACTCCTAACTTCAACTGCCAAGGCAATTTATGCTAAGGTTGTGAGGGGAGTTGCTCCTACATGAGGGGCCTCTAATTGAATTGGAGAGGATTTAGATAGCTCCTCCTCAGGAGTACTACCCTCAAACCTTTCAGTATTTGAAGACTGTTTTGCACATGAAAGTACATTAGAAGTATACATGGGTCTTCAGTGAAAACTGATGAATCCCCCATGCTTGTGATGGTGTCATCAAGGTCTATCCCAACATGTAGCCTCTCACCATCTAAACGGAGTGTCTGGGTGGTGAGTAAAGCTTCTTGAGCTAAGTCACTTAATTTTGTTGCACTTGAGAAGTGGATTCAAGTGGAATTGGAATAGAAGAAATTTTAGTCATAAGAATTTGGTGCTCAGTTGTGAGTGTTGGCAGCTCCCCCTGAATGAATGAGGGAGCTCTAAGAGATGTGCCCTCACTGTGTGTGCCTTCCTTGTTTCTCCTACCATACACTTAAATTGCTTCTTGTGCAAGCTGTGCAGACTCACTACTGGTTGGTTTTATAACTACATTCTGTTGGGAGGATGCAGAGGTGGCTAGAGAGGTCAGCTAAGTTTCTTTACTCCATTTGGATCTCTTGATCAAGGGTGACTCTTTCTCAGCTATGTCCTCACTACTCTAAGTTACTACAGTTAAGGTTGCCCCCTTTCTCTTCTTTTTACTCACCTCATCCTTTTGAGAAGATGAGGTGGTTGGTTGCCTAGCTTCTAAAGGTTTTGAAAGAATGGTTGCAGCTTGGGAAGATCCATGTTGGTGTTCCTGTGCTTGTATTTCCACAGGTTCAGGGATCATAGCTGAGCTAGATTATATGTTAGATCTCATGTCAGGCATTAGATAAGGGTAAGTCCTAAACTTCTCCAACATAAATGGAGTGATTTTCAGACTTACATTTACCTTATTCTTTGTAGTAAGTGAGCCAAATATTATTTTGGACACTTGCTTACAATTGCCTATTTTTGTGCTATCTATTCCATTCAGTAAGTGTATTTCTGCTACTTTATGATTTAAAGTGGACATAATAAATCTAGGAAAGAAAATTTCCTTACCTCTAGCTGACAGGGGCATTGTTAGCCTGGTTCCAAGCTCTTCCAGGATCAACAGACCAACATTCAAGTGTCTGTTGTGCGCAATTGAATACACCAACTTTTACACAACAATTACAATGTTGTCATATCCTGTTTTCCTACAAGTAAAGGACCTTACCATAGAGTCAAGGATGAAAGACCACTCCTTCCTCAGATTGGTCATGTTTAAGCTTGACATGTTGATTCTTCCACTATAGTTGATGAAGTCCATGAACTCAGTCAGCTCATCAAGAGTTGGTACCTCCACCGGATTTTCAGTTGGCAGCCCCAAAGCTCTATTCACATCTTCGTCATTGAATTCTATTAGTTGGCCTCCAATTGTGCATGTCACCACCATAGAGAGAGAGAGTTGTTGTTTATACCAGTCCTCACTACAGCTGTAGTCCAGAATTCATGCAGCACATCCAGATACAATACTGGATTTGCAGTCAAAGCACCTACAAGATAGGATTCAGCTAACAGTTTCACAAACCCCTTGAAACTATTAGGGGATTGGTTTGCATCAGTAAAAGCAAGATAATTGGTTCCTTTCTCTGGGATAGATGATCTTGCAATATTTAGAGCCATTGTTAATTGATGAGAATAAGTGGGTAAGAAAAATTTCTGAGAAAGGATGAACAACGAGAGAGAAATCGGTTTTGGATTGAAAGCTAGGTCACTTGAGATCTCGAAAGTTGTAAGTATGTATATGTATCGAGAAGTCTGGGTATTTATAGTAAAATTAAATGACTTGTCGAGAACTCAAAAATAGACGTTTGGAGTTTATCTATCGAGAAGTCATTTTAAGAAATAAAATACATATCGAGAAGTCATTTTAAATTACTCTTATAGAGAACTAAAAGTTGACTTAACGAGATGTCAAATAAATACCCAGTTTGTCCAAAAATGGACTGAATTAATTGCAACTTTTATTTGAATAAATTCAAAAGAAAATTAGAATAAATTTTTCAAAAGTATTTTACCAAAATAATTATTATTAAATTATTTCAGTTCTGAGTTATTGATAAGTCAAAAATTATACTTGTAGAGAACTCTGTGAATTAACACTAATAGAGAACTTTACAAGGACTTATCGATAAGTCATTTTTAAGCCTATCGAGAAGTCACTCGAGAAGTCAGTATATTGACTTTTCGAGAACTCATTCGAGATGTCCTAAAATGACTTGTCTAGAAGTCAATTGGACTTATCGAGAACTCAGTTCTCTATATACTTTTGATTTTTATAATTCTGCCTTGTGTTATTTTACATATTAAGGATGTAAATTAACAATTGGTCAGTTTACTTAGAATTTGAAAAATTCCAAGTTGAATTTAGAATTTTGAAAAATAAATATGCAGAGATTTCTGAAATATTTATAGTTCAAATTTCAGTTAATTTCCAGTTAAATCGAATTAATTTTGATTTACTGGATATTAATCTGCTGCAAAACATTAGCTGAGTTCTTGCCTTAGGATGAAGAATTAAGCATTCCAATTTCACCTACAAGTCTAGTGAAAGTTGCTTCATCCAAAGGTTTAGTAAAAATGTCAGCTAATAGTTTTTCTGTTTGAAAAAAAATGAGCTCAATGGTTCCATTTGCAGCATGTTCTCTAATAAAATGGTACCTTACATAAATGTACTTTGTTCTAGAATGGTTAACTGGATTAGCCACTATAGATATAGCACTAGTATTGTCACACATAATGGGAATTTTGTGTAACACTAGGCCATAGTCCATTAGTTGATTTCTAATCCAAAGCACTTGAGCACAACAACTTCCTGCAGCTATGTATTCAGCCTCAGCTGTAGAAGTTGATACAGATTTGATATGGGCCTAAAATTAGCCTAGAAATATAATAAATGTTGAATTAATTAGACCGGATATGGTCCAATAACAAAGCCCATTTAATGAGGCCCAAAGCCCTGATTATTTATTAATTTCATAATTAATAAATAGGGGGGATTATCAGCTCATTACATAAGTCCTAACGATGATATAATTCTATAAAAGATAGCCTCAAATGGCACCTATACCAACTAGGAATCTGATTCCTCTATTCTAAGACTTCAAAGTCTATCCAAAGTCTGAGAACTTGATCAACAAGTCTCCTATCCCTAGTCCAATTCAAGGACTCTCAACATATATATAAAGGGATCTACCCCTAAGATCAGAACTACATTTTTTGGCTTGATTCTCTAATTCACAGAGATACGTAGGCATCTCGTAAAGGCAAAATGAAGCTCCGAAACACGAGAGCAGCCATTAAAGGCCTTGAGCTCCCGAACCTTAGTAATAAATACAACAATCAATATACCTTAGCTTTTAATCCATAACATTCGGCGCCGTCTGTGGGAAGTAGAAAAACAACCATGGCGAGAACACGAAGAACAAGCAGTGCCCTTAAAGGAGGAACACCCGAGGGGACAACCTAAACGATTTCGTCAACCGTGGAGGTACCTCCGCTTTCAACCTATGCCGCCACCCAAGGAGAATCCCATGTAGGGGCAACTGAACCTTAGCCACAAGGGACGATTCCCTCGGCTACTCAAGGGATGAATTCCTAACTTCAGCAGCTACATACACCTGTGAATTTTCGACCCGTTGGGTATGAGTATTCAACTATTGTGACTACTAACCCCCCTTATGGGATGCCCCTTTACCCCAAGGTTGGAGGAAGTAGACATGCTGGACGGAGTGAAGCACGGGGGAAAACACCCCCTACATACAAGGTTTGGCTCCTATCCCGGAGGATCAGGAATTTTCTGGTCCTTATACTAAGAGAGACTCCGAATCTTCGGATGACGAAGTAGCCCCAAGAAGGAGACGTACTGGCAAAGAGCCGATGACTAATGGTAACCAACGTCCTAGTAGCACCCGATGAGTGAATCCCCAAGAAGTGCAGGAGAGGACCAAGGCCCACGAGGCTGAGATTCAAAGGCTGAAGCGCGATTTGGAGGCGCACCAGGCTCCCAGACTCCCATTATAATGACCGAGAAATTACGATTGTATTATATTATAATAAAGATAAATTATGTGTATTATTATGTTATTAAATGTGTTGAGTCATTAAACCCTAATTGCTATGTGCTACGTGTTGTCTGTTTTGATCTGAACGTGTTTTGGATATTTATTGAGTGTTTTATCGTAAGTTATATATTTTTATCAAAACCCGTACAGCTCAAACAGTGTTTTAAAAGCCCGTATTTCAAAAAAAAATCATTGGCCCTATTTTATCAAAAACAACCTATACCATATCGCTATTTTGAACCCCTAGACGTTTTACAAATTTACCTTTTTCGTGAAAAATGACTTTTCCGGACCCCTTTGGGTACCAAAAATCCCACAAAAATCACATTTTTATTTTATATGATCATGAAATTATCATACAATATTTTTTTTTGCATTTTTGTAATATTCACAATTTTTGGGAATTTTTGACATGTATTTTATATTTATTGGATATTTAAAAATTCATTATTAATACCCAAAAATTATAAAAATTGGGGCCAAAATATTTTTATTAGGAGTGTAATTAGCCCCTTAATTTTATTTGGGGGTATTATTTTATATAAATATAAATAGCTAATTATTAGTAATTAATTAGTTAATTAATCATAAAAATTCAGAAAATTAGGAATTAGGGTTTGTGGGTGAAGAACATGGTAGAGAATCAAAGCACAAATTCGAAGTGATTCCAGCATCCAAATCGATCATGTAAGTAACCATTTTGAAGCTTATGAATCGTAGTTTCTGATTATGTAATCGTTTTTGTTGATTGATATTTTGATTTTAATTTTGTGATTTTCGGATTTATACTCGAATTGGGGGTTCTTATTTGGTTGATTATTTGATGTTGTTGTTGATGGGGAAGTGTAGATCGTAGTGTTTGCAGTCGATTCATGTAGGTTTTGTAATTTTTGGGCTTCGTTTTGAGGTTGACCGGAAAGCGGCGACGCCGCCGCTGTTCTTCGCGATTCCAGCAGGGTGGTCGACGAGGACGAAGGAGAAAAGAAGGGGAACGTCGTGTGGCTGATGGTGGAACAGGAACGTGAAGAAACGAGAAAGAAATCGAGGTGTCGTTGGGTTCGTGGTCGATTCGAAGTTCGCCAGAATTTTCCCCCGTCGGCGTCGGGTTCCGTCCAGGCGGCCGTGTTCTTGGACGACCCGGAGTCGACCCGGTTTCCAACCCGGTTTCGACCCTGTTTCGATCCAAAAACCCTGAAACCCTTCCCTGTTTTTGTGTTTCTGATTTTCTATTATTTTCTTTTATTTTATAAAATCAAAGATCAGATTTTAATAATTTTTAAAATCAATTAAAAATTAAATTTAAATTCTGAAAAATATTATAGTTAATTCCTAAATTATTTTATTAATTTAGAAATTCGAATCTAATTATTTATTTAATTATTTAGTTATTTATCTAATTATTTATTAGTTATTTAATTAATTAATGATTAGGTAATTAATTAATAAATAAGGATTAAAAAAATGATTAATATGAATAATAATTCATTAATTAGTTTAATATTGCGAGTAACTCATACCTATACGAGTAGTATTTCGATAAGTTGAGATTAGTATTCGAGCGATAATTTTTCAAAGAGTTTCGTACTAATTATTCGTATCGAATAATTAAATACAGATAATTAATTAATTAATCGTATAAGATATAATAATAATAATAGATCGATAGTTATATGAAGATTGTGAGTAGCTCGTATTTATACGAGTAGTTAATCGTTGAGTTAGATTATGGTGCGAATAATAATGATTTATTCGATAAATAGCATATCAGTTAATTTTATCGATTGGTTATTTATAAATAATCGATCTAATCGAGTAAGTGAGAATAATTTGTAAATAATTGTAATAAGTTGTAATTATTCCTAATAATTAGGGATTAATTATTTTAAAATAAAATAATTATTATTTAATTATTTAAATATATAATTAAGGATTATTTAATTATAATTAATTATTTATAATTAAATATTAATTAATTAAATCTTGTTTAATTCATAATAATTAAACCGTTAGTCCGATTTAAGTAAAACGAAGACCCCTAGACTCAGAAAAATGAAACGAATCTAATAAAAATAATTGTACGTCATAATTTCTTCTGAAAGAGAGTGGTCTTGTGTTAGTTAATTGTTTATATGCCCTAATAGGGGTAGAATCGAGTTAAATAAATCCCGAAAAATTATAATAAAATCAGATAGGGTTAGTTAATACAGGTATGAGTCTAGTATCGATTCTAAAAATCTTTATAAGTCCAAAAAAATCAATTATGTGCTTTATGTGCTATGTGCTTTACGGGGTTATGTGAACCTTATGTGCTATATAATTATTTATGTATATATGCGGGTCAGATAGAAACACATGGGTAGATTGATAGGGTTGCGTAGTATCAATTCGAGATACCCGTATGTAGTAAGTTCTCTAAACGACTATCTTTCTATGATTGATTCAGTATCAGCAAGGCAGATCAAGTAGGAGACCGAAGGCGGTGAGTTGAACCAGGTTAAGTACGCGCAAGGCAAGTTTTTCCCCTATTTTAAATTCAGAATAGTGAATTATACCCCATTTTCCATATCAGTTATACTTCGATAATTCTTGTTCATATACACTGTTACCCAATTATTGATTCTTGTTTCTATTTCATTTCGATTCTTGATTTCTCTCAATTTATTGAATCCCTATTCATATCTCAATACTTTTACCCTTGTTACATATACTCTGATATATCCTGATGTTGGGATACATCAAAAGCATTCTGATTGTTCCGGATGCTAAACCTTGGACTGGATGGTTACGATACGGGATGGGTTTTACCGAGACCTTTAATTAATAGGCCATAGTTGCCTAAGTACTCCTTATGTTGGTTGGGTCTATACAGTTGGGTATAGATCCACACTGTATGCTGACTGATCAGCAGGTTATAGTGCATATGTTGGTTCTTATTTCCAGTCTTGTTCATTTGGCACTCGCTAGTAATGGCAAATTATTATTCTTTACAGAAATAGATGGTTGTTCAAACCAACAGATTATCGGTTCATTTATTCTTCTCTCTTTATACTATATATATTGTTGCAAGCTTGTTGAGCAATTTTGGCTCATCCCCTTTTATTGTTATTCCTATTGTTTTACAGTTAAGGTAGAGAATGAAACCCATCAGGACCCGCATAGTCAAGAAGCGAGTCAAACAGCGGGACCCTCTTATACCAAGAGTGTTCCTCCCTATCCCTGAAGAGAGCTTTGAGTTACCAGATCAGGTGTAATAGGATAAGTAGTATTATGGTTTGAATAAAAGTTGTGTGGTGAGAATGTAGATAGAATAAAGTTTTGTAATAAAGAGAGTTCTTGAGACAGATTGTTTTTAAACAAGTTTGTAATAAAGTTAGTGTGTCATTCTTGTTTTCAACTCTTAACCTTAAAAGATCGTGAGTAGCAGTAGTTCGGGGTAATTATTATATTTATATTCCGCTTATGCAGGTTTAGTTGTAGTTGATATTAATAATGCCCCAAATCTATACCCCGGATTTGGAGGGTGTTATACCCATTACCACCTAGGGGGAGAAATCCTCCTCCAATCATAGACCTAGATGGTCCGTCACAAAGAAGGGTTGTAGTCCCAAGAGCTAATCCAAGCAATTTTCTTCTCCTTGGAGATCCTGATGATCCTACTTCACCATTCATTGAAGAGATAATGAATGCCCATATCTCAAGGAAGTTCAAGATGCCCACTATCAAAGCTTATGATGACACGGGAGATCCCACTAATCATGTCAGGACACTCTCCAATGCACTGTTGTTGCAGCCCGTGAATGACGCTATTAAGTGTCGGGCCTTTCCTCAAACCATGTCGGGTATGGCTCAAAGATGGCATAGTCATTTGCCCCCGAACTCTATTGGGTCCTTCAGAGAATTAAGTCAGGCTTTTATTAAGCAGTTCATCAGCGGGAGAGTGCATGAGAAAAGTTCAGCATCCCTCATGAGCATTGTGCAGGGAGCGAAGGAATCCTTGAGAGACTACCTGAATTATTTCACAAAGGAAGCTTTAAAAGTCCAGGACCTTGATGACAAGGTAGCCATGATAACACTGCAACAGGGAACTAGGGATGTGTTCTTCAAGATGTCCTTGGCCAAGCGCCCCCCTGAAAGCATGTTGCAGCTCCAAGATAGGGCCGGGAAGTACATCAAAGTGGAGGAGAGCATGAGGAAGACAGTAGTAAGTAACGAGCCCATTGGAGGCAAGAAGTGAAAAACTGATCTGGAATATATTGCTAAGGACAAGTATCCCAGAACTGAGCAAAACCCTGATTCAACCCCAAAAAAGGGAGGACCTGGACAAAAGTTCACTGAATACGCTAAGCTGAATGCTCCTAGAAGTCAGATCTTGATGGAAATTGAGAAAGATCATGATATTTGTTGGCCTATACCCTTGAAGACTGATCCTGCCAAGCTAGATAACAGTAAATATTATGGATTTCAGAAAGATGTTGGTCATGACACCGATGAGTGTAGGCAACTGAAGGATGAAATTGAATTCCTCATTCGGAAAGGAAGATTGAACAAGTACACTGGGGAAGGAAGAGATAGGAATAACAATGAGAGAAAGAACTTTGAAGATCGTAGAAGGGACCAAGATGATTAGGGGCGGAATCCCCAGCCTAGGGGACCGGTTATAAATGCAATCTTTGGAGGACCGCGACCCCGAGGGCCTGTGATAAACATAATTTTTGGAGGACCAACTACTGCTGGATTATCCAAGAACTCCATGAAAGCATATACACGAGAAGTTATGTATATTGTTGGGGAAGCCCCGAAGAGGGCCAGGACAGGAGTAACAATGGCTTTTGATGATTCTGACCTGGAGGGTATGAAATTTCCCCATGATGACCCGCGGGTCATGACACCGATAATAGGAAATAGCCCGGTTAAGAGGGTCCTTGTGGATAATGGTGCTTCAGTAGATATCTTGCTCCATGACACCTTTTTAAGGATGGGTTATAATGATTCTCAACTAACCTCGACCGATATGCCGATATATGGATTTACGGGAGTGGAGTGCCCCGTGGAAGGGATAATCAAGTTGCCAACAACCATAGGACAGGAACCAAGGCAAGCAACACAGATGTTGGACTTTGTGGGGGTGAAGGTTAGTTCAACTTATAATGCTATCATGGGGAGAACAGGGATACATGCCTTCAAGGCATTCCCTTCTTCCTACCATTCAGTTATGAAGTTTCCCACCCGGAATGGGATTGGAGAAGAGAGAGGAGATCAAAAAATGGCAATGAATTGTTACGTAGCCTCTCTAAGGGCAGATGGAGTTGGGGGGCAAGTTCTGCCTATTGAAGATCTGGATATCTGAGAGAATGATGAAAAAAGAGGGAAGCCAGCAGAATACTTGGTTACGATTCCTTTGGCTCCCGAGGATCCTGAGAAAGTGACTTTCGTTGGAGCAACACTAGAAGAGCCCCTTAGAGGGAAGTTGGTGAAATTTTTGCAAGAAAATAGTGATGTGTTTCCATGGTCGGCAGCTGATATGCCAGGTATAGACCCAAAACTGATCACTCACAAGCTGAATGTGGATCCAAGTCGGAAGACGGTGAAGCAAAAGAAAAGAAGTTTTTCCCCAGAAAGATAAGAAGCTATAAAACAAGAAGTAGAGAAGCTCTTAGAAGCCGGTTTCATTGAGGAGATACAATTTCCAGAATGGTTAGCAAAGCCGGTGATGGTAAAGAAGGCCAATGGAAAATGGAGGATGTGTGTGGACTTCACTGATCTGAATGATGCATGCCCTAAGGACTGTTTCCCATTACCAAAGATAGATACATTGATAGATACTACCGTTGGACATGAGATGATGAGCTTCATGGATGGATTCAGTGAATACAATCAGATCAAAATACACAAGGACGACATCTCAAAGGTATCATTCATCACTGAGTTTGGTGTTTATTGTTATCTAGTTATGGCATTTGGTCTCAAGAATGCAGGAGCCACCTGTCAAAGGTTAGTAAATAAAATATTTAAGGATCTTATTGGCAAGACCATTGAAGTTTATGTCGATGACATGTTAGTCAAGAGTCTAGTAAAGACTGACCATATAACCCATTTGAGGGAAGCTTTTGAAGTCATGAGATACCACAGGATGATGTTAAATCCTACAAAGTGTGCTTTCGGAGTAGGATCTGGAAAGTTTTTGGGATTAATGGTCTCCAAGAGAGGAATCGAGGCCAATCCCGATAAAATAAAGGAAATCCTGGACATGAGCCAGCAAAAACTATCAAAGATGTTCAAAAACTCACTGGAAGGGTTGCTGCGTTGGGATGATTCATCTCCAACTCTGGGGATAAGTGCTTATCATTCTTCAAGTCCTTAAAGAAGGTTAAGGATTTTGTATGGACTGAGGAAAGCCAGAAGACATTTGAGGAATTAAAGAATTATATGGCTCAGGCCCCGTTGTTGGCCAAGCCAGCTTTGAATGAAGTTTTATACTTGTATTTGACCGTTTCAGAGAATGCCTTGAGCGCTGTATTGGTTAAGGAGGAACTAAAAATCCAGAAACCTGTATACTATGTCAGCAAAATTCTGCATGGAGCTGAGTTGAATTATTCAACTATTGAGAAGTTTGCCTTAGCCTTGGTAATGACTTCGAGAAAGTTGCGTCCTTAATTTCAGGCTCATAAGATTGAAGTGCTAACAAATCAGCCCTTGAGAAATATTATTCATAGTCCCAAGGCTAGTGGGAGGCAGATTAAGTGGGCAACAGAGCTGGGAGAATTTGACATCAAGTATAATCCACGAACGGCAATAAAAGCCCAGGCATTGGCGGACTTCGTGGTGGAATGTACCATACCCAACCAAGAAGTCGGGGGGCAGGAAGATACCATACCTCAAGACAAGGAAGTTGATAAGGGGGATAAAGAAAAGGATGATAATGAGAAGGAATATTGGGTTCTCTATTTTGATAGAGCATCAAAAACAAATTTAAATGGAGCGGGGTTAGTTTTACAAAGCCCCGATGGGTTCTTGATTGAATATGCTATGAAGTTAGACTTTCTAACCACAAAGAATGAGGCAGAATATGAAGCTCTGATAGCTGGCCTTGGCCTAGCAGGGACACTGAGAGTCAAGAACTTAAAGGTCTGTGGAGACTCAAAGTTGGTCATATCCCAGGTGAAGGGAGAGTTTGAGGCAAGGGATGATACGATGGCTAAGTACGTCTACCTAGTAAGAGTTGTGATGACCCAATTCGATGAATGCCATTGTAACACCCCCAAATCCGGGGTCAGGGATCCGGGTTGTCACGAGTTCCATTTCCCTTAATAATACCCAATCTTAATAAACAATCAACTACTCTGTACTGTGACCCCACAATAAACACACACATCACAAGTTATAGTCTCAGAGATGAATATCCAAAAATAACACGAGTCATTTTATTCCATAATTATATGCCATTACACCTTAAAAGGGTTTCTGAATAAATTTACATTTCTTTGCCATTATTTCAATTGATAAAGATAAATAAGTCTGGTACATCAAAAGTTGAAAGCCTAGCCTATTGGTAGTTCCTACCTCAGCTACAGCGACATCAATGCCTATAGGAGACTGCGGAACGTTTCCTATCCACTCGCGAATTGGGAGCTTGGTCCTGTTCATCTTGTCTATCTGATGTTGTGTGATGAAAGAAGAAAGCAAGGGTGAGCAACAAGCTCACCGAAATAATATGTATAATAATTAACAATATATGAGCATTCTCATAGTACTCATGAAAGTCTTGGTCAAGAAGAAATGAACCAAGCTGATATCTTAACGCGACCAAGTTGCAAAATATTCAGTATATATATACATATATACTTTTCACAATCTTTGAAATCCTCTGACATGTATAATATACACAGAGTTCCAGTTTATAACTGTATAAAAATATCGTTGCAAGGAGATCTCACATATCTAACCTTGTCTTAACGTTTTTCTGAAAATCTTTGACAAGGACAAGATAATCATTTACTAGATATAAGTTTAAAAGATGAAGTTACAAGATACTGCAATATACTTATATCTTTTCCGAATACTACTTGAACTACCACCGTTCAATGTATAAATAGTTCATCCCATAAATTAAGCTACAAGACAAGACTTGTATAGAATCAATCTTTAAAATATTATCAAAATAAAATGAAGTTACGAGATACTTCATTTGATGCAAACATCATTTTGAAAACTCGACCCTGCCAACACTCAACAATCGCCCAACCGTAGCCTTTCTATCGAAGTGCTCTGGGTAGTGTTGCAGAAATATCCAATTGGATGATGAACTCATTACGGGTGTTTGGCGCGCCAGGAAGACCACTTCGATGATCAGTCATAGTAGTGCAACCCCACCATTTTCTACATGTAGAGGAGAACCTGTCGGATTTACTTGTCAACCGAACACTAGACTCCTAAGGAATGGATTGTCTTAGCGGAACTTCCAGGCCATTTGTGCCAATATAATAAGGCTGGGCCGGCGCCACTCGACCACTTACGCCACTCCTAGTTCAGATGAAATCCATGACTCTGAAATGTAAAGCTCGTCCCCCCTTTCCCCAAGTAGAAACTTTGTTGATACGGCTCCACCAAGAAGTCGTATCTAGTTGGAAAGGAGAACTCACCGATATTTCCCAGGCGATGCCTGTTAATGGATTAACTTGTTCCAAGAATTTTACTTCCCGAATGTTGGGTAAGTACTCAAAAACTCTTTTATCAAAATAGCAACCTTGTTGCGAATATAAAATACACCACAGAGCCGGATCCCTCAGGTTTTGAGTGAGTATTTAAATCCCCTTCGAAAGGAGGATCTTAAATATAAAAATGAGTTTTGGGATCCGCCCTAACCTTTAAAATCATTTTGAAGACTCGAAAACATTTTTTAAGAATGTTTGGAGTGATGCTGATTTAATAAAATAAATCAGTCCCAATATATTAGAAAATATCTGAATATTATTATTTAAATAATATTCCCATAAAGAATAATCTTTATGAAAATAATTGAAGTAGAAGTTTTAAAACTCATACTTGGAATGAATAATAAATAACCAAAGATATACTTATGCGAAAGTACGAACTTTATTTGAATAATCAAAAATAAGTTTGATTATCGAAACATTATTCTTTAATAAAATAAAGAATATTATTTAATGAATAAGCGGAGTCATAAGTCCACGAATGAATATTCAAAAGAATATTCATTAAATAAAATAAACGGAGTCATAAGTCCTCGAATGAATATTCAACTAATAATATTCATTAAATAAAATAAACGGAGTCATAAGTCCTCGAATGAATATTCAACTAATAATATTCATTAAATAAAATAAACGGAGTCATAAGTTCTCGAATGAATATTCAACTAATATTCATTAAATAAAATAAATGGAGTCATAAGTCCTCGAATGAATATTCAACTAATATTTATTATTTAAAATAAAGTTATCGAATTAACCTTATTCGATTAATAGTTTTGAAAACTATATCTATATATATATATAAATATATATATAATATACTCGGGTACATCGACTCCCGTTTTAGAAAATGTTCACCTTTGGGTCCCCTATACTAAAGGTATACGCAACTACTGCTTATCTCTAGCATAGGTATTATGCAACTTATAAGCTTTTGAATCAACAATTAGATATCAAGATTACAAAACAGGCATGCATATAAATATCATATCACATGCTCCAATATATCGCAAGACTTTGCTAATAATAATCATGCACTTATCACAAGATAATACATATACATATATACATCACAACAACAGTATAATGGGTAGAAAACTTGCCTGAGTGTTCCCGGTTAGACTTAAGCTTAGAGTGGGTCCGATAACCTATGAACAACAACATAAGTCGGAATTAAACCGCGGTCGCTTAAGAAACTAGACTTTAACCAATTGAACCCTAACGTTTGCTTATGGTCACTTCTACGCTTAACGAATCACATAAGTCGTTCGA
Organism: Apium graveolens; assembly: GCF_009905375.1. Lineage (NCBI taxonomy): Eukaryota > Viridiplantae > Streptophyta > Magnoliopsida > Apiales > Apiaceae > Apium > Apium graveolens. The sequence continues at coordinate 142,469,980 of NC_133653.1, forward strand.
GTACCCTTGGCTCCACCATTTTTAATAAATTAACCATTAAGAATTTTAAGGCGATTCTTTCGCGAGTAGCCTACCAACTGCCTAATCCACTTTACATAATTGTTTCATACTCCAATTAGTCATTTAAGGGCCTTAACCAAGGTTTCAAAGTAAGGCGAGGGGTAACGGTACGTTCGCGAAACTACGTTACTTAAAACGGTCGTTTCTCCTAAACCGTACATCGGAACCAAGTGATCCACATATCAAAACGAAGCTTACGACACACTCTAGCTAAACATTGAAATTTTATAGATTGTGTATTGAGTTTTCTGTCCTGAACATTAAGAACAAGCAGTTGAATAAAAATGGGCATTACGACGGCTATATTTACGAGTTTTCCAAGTTTCTCACTACACCAAAACCTCACCAAACAACCCAAAATCATTAACACATCAAAACCTCAACTAAATAATACTATACCAGTCCTTATTCTTCAGATTCTTCATCTCAACCAACCACAATCAACATCCCAACCAAACTCCATCCATACTTCACCATAACAGCCCCAACAACTCAATGTTATCAATTTATACTATTCTCAAACATGAATTTAAACTATACTTAAGTTCATTAATCAATAATCCAAGAATTACAACTCCAAAACATCACAAAACAAACTAACCTCTACATACACAACAATCAAGCCTCTCATGAACTATAACAACAAAACTAAACCTAATACTTAAGTGAAGTTAGGGTTTGGAGGGGTTATACCTTCCTTGGAGAGTGGAGAATCAAGTACTTAGCTTGGAATCACCCTTAAAAGTCCTTATCCAAGCTTAATCTAAACAAAAACTCAAGAACAAAAATTTTAGTTCTTGAAAAACACTATTCACCATCTTCTTCCATGATTTTTAGGAAGAGATTGTGAATGATTTAGAAGGTCAAACTTATAGGATAGCTATATTTATGCATAAGGAGTCTTAGATAATTACCTTGCTAATTAACAAAGCTTGGAACTAGGATTTTGAATTTTCTTTCTTTGAAAAAGAAAAGAAGCCGAGAGCTTTTGATGAAGAAGGTGAGATAGCTTTATGTTTTTGGTGAAAATGAATTGTTGGTTGACTTGGTAGATTTGTTTTGTTTTGATTAATTACCTTTTTAATCATGAAAAATTGTGTGGTTATTAATCAACCACACCTCCTTTCCTTATGTCATGCTTAGGTCATCATGTGATGTCACTCTCCCACACTTGTCCTCTTCTTGTTGGTTTGATGACATCATCATCCCTAACCTCCTTGATTAACTCTTAATTGCTTGCCTAATGACCGCTGATCTGTTATACGGTTCGCTTAACTTTCGTTCTCGTTTATCGTTTGAGGGATCATACCCGGGATCTTATTACTTGGGTTCCCTTAACCTTTCTCAATACATTACATTCCTTTTATGATCCTCTCTTAAAATCCTTGAATTTAAATCCTTTTTATCCTGTTACCTTATACTCAGTTCTTTCGGTATCTGGTGGATTTTCGGGAAAAATCAAAGTGTTCGGATTTGGATTCTGACGATCTTTACATACACTTATTTATCATATAGAGTACTAATACGATCTCAGAATAACAATAAAAGAACTCCTACATAGTGTGGCATGAAAAGTTTTCTTAATCAGCATAATCAGCAAAATCACTATTCATCAGTGTTTCAAAGATTCCAAAAATTGGGGTTATTACAGCCATGTTGAGCACATTCCAAGGAAGGAAAATGTTAAGGTAGATGCATTATCAAAGTTTGCTTCATCTGAGATAGAGGAAAGTTCAGGAAGTGTATACTTCCACGTTCTGAAAACACGGAGCATTGATGTTAAGCTTGCAGCTCCTATAGGTCTGGGGACGTCATCGATAGATCCCTTTAAGGCCCATATTCAAACCAGTTGGCTGCCAAATGATGCTACTGAAGCTTGAAGATTGGCTGTTTGAGCAATGAGATACTCCTTGATAGATGGAATTTTGTATAAAAGATCTTATGTGGTTCCTTACTTAAGATGTCTCAGGCCCGATGAGGCACACTTGGCTCTTGAGGAAGTACATGAAGGAATCTGTGGGCAACACTTGGGGAGCAGAACACTAGCTCATAAGATAACCCGTTTAGGCTTCTATTTGGTCAGAGATGATGGCCGATGCCAAAGAGTATGTGAAAAAGTGTGATCGCTGTCAGAAACATGCACCTGTCATTCGACAACCCCTCGAGATGCTGACTTCAATCAACTCTCCCATCCCCTTTGCTATGTGGGCAATGGATATTCTTGGGCCTTTCCCCATGGCCATGACACAAAGGAAGTTCCTGATTGTAGCCATTGATTATTTTATTAAGTGGATTGAAGCCATGCCATTGGCCAAAATCACAACTAAGAAAATTACACAATTCCTGTGGGAAAATATCATGTGCCGTTATGGAATTCCCCGTATCCTAGTTACCGATAATGGAACACAGTTCAACAATGAGGAATTCAAGAAGTATTGTAAGGAGAATGAAATTGAATTATGATTCACCTCGGTGGCTCACCCGCAAGCCAATGGGTAAGCGGAAGTTGTGAATCGAATAATCCTGGATGGACTAAAGAAGAGGATCGAGAAGTCGAGGAATAACTGGGTGGATGAAATACTCCCAATACTATGGACCTATAGGACTACCTGTATAGTCACGACTGGAGAAACTCCCTTCATGTTAGCATATGGGGCAGAAATGGTTGTTCCTGTAGAGATATCACATTCCTCTTCCAGGATTCATGCTTTCAATCCTGAGGAAAATGAAGAAAAGCAAAGGTTAGCCCTGGATCTAATTGATGAAGTACGAGATGAGGCACATGCGAAAATAGTGGAATATCAGAAAAAGGCTTTGTTCTACTACAACCTAAGGGTTAAGGAAAGGTTCTTCAAGCAAGGTGACTTAGTCCTAAGGAAGGTGGAAGCCTCTGGCGTTGGGCAGAAAGGGAAGCTTGCCCCGAATTGGGAAGGACCATACAAGGTCAAAAGTGTTCAGGGAAGAGGAACCTACAAGCTGGAGACTACTGATGGTTTTGAAGTCCCGAGAACTTGGCATGCACAAAACCTGAAGGTTTACTACGTGTAAAATGATCAAGTACGATTCTCACTTGTCAAGATGACAAGTAGGTTGAAAAGCACCTTGAAGCTTTGCTTTCTTAGGATTTACATGTTTTAGATTGAGGATTATTAAGACTTGTGTAAGGGATGAATCCCAAGAGTTTCCATACACTTGTTTTAGAACTATATGGTTCATCTTATCCTAGAACTGTTGGGTTCATACCATATATGGTTGAGTTTGCTTATCTATTTTAGTACAAGTATGAGGAAAAATAAAGAAAAGCTATGAAAAGGTTAGCAAACTAATAGTACAAGTACTTAAAAGAAATAGTAGAAAAGCAAACAAACAACTTAAAATAACATAATAAACCCCGAAGGGTAATAAGTTCAAATATGAATAAGTTAATACATAAAAACCCACGATGGGCCAAATAAGAAAAGCAAACTACTCAACATCCTTAAAAAAGTCATCATCATCGTTTCCCCATCGACAGCAGTAGAAGGGGGAACGGGCTCATCTCCCATAGGATCAGCATCTCGAGGAGGAGCAGTTATGGCCTCAGCGGAAGTAGTGAGAGTAGGAGAGAGAGGAATATCCTCAAGAAGACGCCCTTGCCCAGGAATAACATGGACTGGATAGGCTGCGAGAGTCACCTCAGGGATCTTCTTCCCAATCTCCTCCACAATCTGCTCCCAGCAGCTAGAAAAGGTCTCCGGAAAGTTAGCATCATACTCAGCATTCAGGACATCCTGAAAGTCCTGAGATGCCTTATACTCAGCTATCACCTCAGCCCGGGCCCTCTGAGCATCCAGCTCCAGCTTGCGAACCTTCTCCTTTTCCTCCGCCAGCTCCTTCTCCACCTCACAGAAGCGATTGAAGTTAGCCTCCGAAGCCTTGAGGTACCTATCCCTATCTCTCTCAACAATGGTCAGGCTAGTCCTCACATCCTTTAGGTTATAAAGGGCAGCCTGGAGATAGGTATTCATCTGCATAAACATATCCAAATAAAATAAGTAAGTGTGAAAGGGCTGAAACACAGTCAAAAAAGAGACAAGGGAGAGGCTTATAGAAGCTACGGCCTAAGCAACCAGACACTCGATCTGTAGGTCGTCAGAAGACTCTATTATCTCGGCACTGTCACGAGGCATAACCATGCTCTCAGACCAAACAGCAGCAGCCTCAGAGGTCCCTACTATAGTGTCCCTCCTCTGAAGGCCCCAAGTGACAGTAAAAGGAGAAGTATCCTCATCGAGGCTAAGGGGCCTCTCGGATATAAAAGTAGGGACGGCCTCCTTAACCGTGACTGAAGGGCCGTCACCAATCCTAACCCGCTTGTCGCGGTGAGTCTCAACAGCGGAGCCCTTGGCAGCACGGGCCTCCCTCTTCTTGAAAATTGTGTCCAGAGCTGCCCTAGCTGCAAAATGATATAGGCACGTAAGAAAGAAGGACAAAAATAAGGAGTTAAATAGTGAAGTAAAAGGGGAAAGAAATACCCTCAGGACCTAGGTCACTTAGACCTAAATTTTGTAAATTGCCCTCTGAAAGGATGAGAGCGCAATGATGCAAGTTATCACCTGTGATGGCCTTGATGGCCGCATCTTCATATATTCCCAATTTTAGGTCTCTTAAAGAGTCGTCTAAACGTTTTGAGAAGTTGGGCCTGAAAAAATGGTCCCAACCCTCCTCGGAATCCAGAAACACATAAAACCACTCACTCGCTCTTCCAAGTTGGATACGAGTCAGGATTGGTGTCAGAAATAAAGCAGGAGCGGGCCAAAGATCTATGAACTATTTTGACCCATCCTTGGTCCTCAGAAGCATTTACAAACTTAAATAAATAGCGAAAGACGCAAACGTTGGGCTCGAAACCGTGTTTACGTGATTGGGCCATATAACAGTGAATAAAACGCTAAGAATTGGGTGTGAGTTGGGTTGGACAAGCTCGGGCTTCAGCCAAAAGGCAAAAACGAAGGGATGAGGAGGAAGATGAAAACAAGCATAAAAGGTTTCCTTATAGACCCGAATGGCCCCAGGCTTTGGGTAATAGGCCCTATCATTTGGGCTTGGAGAAACGACCCTATAATGGTGTGAAATACCAAAAAGATGAGCTATGGTGCCTACTTTTTCCGAATCAAATCTAGAAGGATAATTATATACATCTAAGTGTAACATATTAGGGAAGGCTTGCCCAAATTCGGGTAAAAGATCCCTAAGAGAAATAACTGAGGAATGAACGAGAGATTTTTTACCTCGGCTGGCCCTAGATGGATGAGGAATATCTTGGGGAACCTGGGAGTGGGATGAGTCGGAATCCGCCATGGATGAAGACTAAAACCCCGAAAGCTCTTGAAGATAAGCGAAGGAGATGAAGATTCAAATGGAATCTTCAAAATAAACCCAGAAAGCGGTGGTGTAGAAAGCCGGAAATCGCTTTGTGGTGGCGATTTTTGAGAGAATAGTTGCAGAGCAGAAAAAGGTAGAGGTGAAGACATTTTGTGGAAGTGAAGTGTGAGAAATGAACTCACACTTCACTCCTTATATAGACGAGCGTGTGGAAGCTCAAACGTATATGGGCCAAAGGAAATGGGCCTAATTAAGGCGGAAAGCCCATAAAGTTTGAATTTTGAAAATATCTAGAAGATTCTAAACCAAAAAACCAAAATTCACTGAATATATCAAGGGACAAAACCATGCCTAGAAGACATGATTCCTAGGCGTGGTACCAAACATGTCTCATAGGCGGGGTTACCCACATCTAGGATATATCAAGGCTTGAAAGCCCAACCACGCCTAGAGGACATGATTCCTAGGCGTGGTACCAAACATGTCTCCTAGGCGAGGGTTACCCACGCCTAGGATATATCAAGGGTTGAAAGCCCAACCATGCCTAGAGACATGAACCCTAGGCATGGTACCAAACATGCCTCTTAGGCGGGGGTTACCCACGCCTAGGATATATCAAGGCTTGAAAGCCCAAACCATGCCTAGAGGACATGATTCCTAGGTATGGTACCAAACATGTCTCCTAGGTGGGGTTCAACAACGTCTAGAAAGTATACACCCTACAACAACGCCCAGAAGACAATATTCCTAGGCGCTGTTGGAAGGACGTCTCCTAGGCGGGGGTAGTATACACCCTGCAACAACGCCCATGAGACAATATTCCTAGGCGCTGTTGGAAGGATGTCTCCTAGGTAGGGGTCAACAATGCCTAGGAAGTATACACCCTACAAACAATGCCTAGGAGACAATATTCCTAGGCGCTTTTGAAAGGATGTCCCCTAGGCGGGGGTCAACAACGCCTAGGAAGTATGGACCCTACAACAACGCCCAAGAGACAATATTCATAGGCGCTGTTTGAAGGACGTCTCCTAGGCGGGGGTCAACAACGCCTAGGATGCATTTTGCAATAAAAGCCTATTTTCTGATTATTTAACTAATCAGAAAATGAGCTAAAATCAAGAAAAAACTGAAAAATTCCAAAAAATAGGGAAAAATAAAGCAAAAAATCCCAGAAAATCAGGAAAATTAAAAAATAATTTTCAAAAATAATTTTTGTTAAATATTCTTGAAAAATTAGGGAAAAATACCAATAAATTAAGGAAATAATCCCCGAAATTAAGGGAAAATTCCTGTAAATTAGGGAAAAATCTCAGAAATTAAGGGATAATTCCTGAAAAATATCACAAAATTCCTAAAAAGGAATAAGGTAAGGAAAATAAGAGGGAGGTTCTAAAATGACCCTGAAGCCGTGTGCAAGACGAATCGTTGTAAATGTGTAGGTCGCTCAACACTTTACGCAGAAACGATACCCTGTAAGGGAACGAATGAACTTAACTTCTGCGAAATCTTTTACGGTTTCCCAGACGTTGGGGGGCAAATGATATGGGCCTAAAATTAGCCTAGAAATATAATAAATGTTGAATTAATTAGACCGAATACGGTCCAATAATAAAGACCATTTAATGAGGCCCAAATCCTGATTATTTATTAATTTCGTAATTAATAAATAGGGGGGGGTTATTAGCTCATTAAATAAGTCCTAATGATGATATAATTCTATAAAAGATAGCCTCAAAGGGCACCTATACTAAATAGGAATCTGATTCCTCTATTATAAGACTTCAAAGTCTATCCAAAGTCTGAGAACTTGATCAACAAGTCTCCTATTCCTAGTCCAATTCAAGGACTCTCAACATCTAAATAAAGGGATCTACCCCTCAGATCAGAACTACGTTTTTTTAGCTTGATTCTCTAATTCACAGATATACAAAGGCGTCTCGTAGAGACAGAATTAAGCTACGAAACACGTGAGCAGCCATTAAAGGCCTTGAGCTCCTGAACCTTAGTAATAAATACAACAATCAATATACCTTAGCTTTTAATCCATAATTGTTATTTCTTGCTATACCATGACACAAGTCTTTTTCCAAGAAATTGACAGCTTCCACTAGTACTCTTTATGTCAACCCTGCATCCAGTAAAATCTGCATTTGTGTAACCAACAGCTTCAAAACCAGTCCCCTTAGGATACCATAACCCCAAGTTTGGAGTTCCTTTCAAATATTTGAAAATCCTCTTTACAGCCATCAAATGTGATTCTTTTGGATTGGCTTGAAATCTTGCACATGGACATGTTGCAAACATGATGTCTGGTCTACTTGCTGTTAAATAAAGCAATGATCCAATCATCCCTCTTTAGCTTGAGATATCTACACTTTTACCCTTCTTGTCTTCATCCATCTTTGTTGCAGTAGATATAGGTATAGATGCAGGTGAACAATCAATCGTACCAAAACTTCTTCAATAGATCCTTGACATTTTTAGTATGGCTGATGAAGATACAATCACTTCTTTGACTGACATGAAGTCCAAGGAAGTATCTTAGTTCCCCCATCATACTCATTTCATATTCACTTTGCATAAGCTTGGAGAATCTTTGGCAAAGCATCTCATTAGTAGAACCAAATATGATATCATCCACATAAATCTGAACTAGGATCATATCTTCACCATATTTCTTGTAGAAGAGAATCTTATCTATGATACCTCTAGTAAAACCATGCTTCAGTAGGAATTCTGACAGTGTGTCATACCAAGCTCTAGGCACCTGTTTTAGTCCATATAGAGCCTTGAGTAACTTGTACATAAAATTTGGAAATTCTGGATGTTCAAAGCCAGGCGGCTGTTGCACATAAACTTCTTCTTCTAGCTCACCATTCAGGAAGGTACTCTTCACATCCATTTGATACACTTTAAAATTTGAATGTGCAGCAAATGCTAGAAAGATTCTTATTACTTCAAATCTTGCAACTGGAGCAAAAGTTTCATCATAATCAATTCCTTCCTCTTGTGAGTAGCCTTTTGTAACCAACCTTGCTTTGTTTCTGATGACTATACCATTTTCATCCATCTTGTTCCTAAACAACCATTTTGTTCCAATTATGCTTCTGTTCTTTGGTGCAGAAACCAATTTCCAAACTTTGTTTCTTTCAAACTGATTCAGCTCTTCCTGCATGGTAGACATCCAATCAGGATCCATTAAAGCTTTAACTATTTTCTTTGGCTCTATTTGAGACAGAAAATATGCATGTAGGCACTCATTAGCAGTTGTACTTCTAGTCCTCACACCAGCGGTAGGATCAATAATAATTGCTTCTCTAGTGTGAATTCTATCCCACTTCCTTGTATGAGTTTGTTGACTTGTGTCTTCATCATTTTCTTCATTGGTATGACTGCTAGATCCTTCTTCTCTTTCTCCCCCTAAGTTTGTGCTATCAAATTAAGGTGTTTGAGATGAGCTTCCATTTTTATGATTTTCCTGTTGAGTAGTCTCTTCATTTAATATCTGTTGTGCATCAACTTCATCTTCCTCGTCAGAATCACTATCAATGTTGAGGTTGCCAGGGCTTCAGCTTCATTATCATCAAGGCATTCCAAGCCTTGACACTTGTCATCATCAAAAGTCACATATGTGCTCTCCATAATCTTCTTTTGATCTAACACATAGACCTTGTAGGCATTTCTCTCCAATGAATATCCCAGAAAAATTGCTTCAAAAACTTTTGAGTCAAATTTTCCCACATATTCAGAGTCGTCTTTCAAAATGTAACACTTGCTTTCAAACACATGAAGATGCTTTACAGTAGGCTTTCTCTTAGACATGATTGAGTAAGGTGATTTTCCATGTGCCTTGCTAATGAGGTATCTGTTCTGAGTGTAAAATGCAGTGTTAACAACCTCCTCCCAGAAACTTGTTGGCAGCTTGGCATCTTGCATCATTGTTCTAGCAACTTCAACTAATATTCTATTCTTTCTCTCAACTACTCCATTTTGTTGAGGTGTTCTAGCAGCTGAGAATTCTTGAACAATGCCTTTGCCTTTGCAGAATTCACTCAAGGTAGAATTCTAGAATTTTGTTCCATTATCACTTCTCAATCTTTTTACATGGTTGCAATCTTTAGCCTATTTTTCTATCTTCTTGATGTGCTCAATTATGATATGTAGAGTTTCATCTTTAGAGTGCATAAACTCTACCCAAGTGTATCTTGAGAAATCATCTACCATCACAAGTGCATATTTGTTCCTTGAAATAGATAAGACATTTACTGGCCCAAACAAGTCCATATGAATTAGTTGCAAAGGAGTACTTATAGAATTCACAGTTTTTGACTTGTGACTTGATCTTTTCCTTTTTCCTTTTTGACAAGCTTCACAAACTTCAACTTGAGAAAACTCCAGTTTAGGCATGTCTCTTACCAACTCCTTTTTGACCAAGGTGTTAATTGCTTAGAAATTCAAGTGAGACAAATTGTTATGCCAGAGCTTGCTTTGTTCTTCTGATGTGTAGAAGCAACAAACACCTTCCTTATTTGTTGAGTCAAAATCTCCAACAAACAAGCTTCCTTTCCTTGCTCCTTTCAGAGCAACTTCACCAGTTTTCTTGTTGATAAAAGTGCATTCTTCTTTGTTGAATAAAACTTCAAAGCCTTTGTCTGCAAATTGGTTAACACTAAGAAGATTTACTTCAAGACCATCTACCAGTGCTACATAATCAATGACAATATTTTCAGAAACAATCTTGCCATATCCCAGTATGAATCATTTGTTGTTGTCTCCAAATATCACCAAAGGGCCAGCCTTCTTCTCAAATTGTGATAGGAAGGCTTTATCACCTGTCATGTGCCTGGCACACCAACTATCTAGGATCCAGGTGACTTTCTTCACTTTACCCTGCACACAATGAGTTTTAAGTGTGTTTAACAACCCAAGCAGTGTTGGGTACTTTCTTCTTGTTAACTGATTTAACAGAGGTAGATGAGTAGTTTCAGATAAAATAGAGTTCAATGACTGTTGTATATTTTCCCTATTTGATGTAGACCCAATTTTTGTTTCTTTAAGGTCTACTCTCAGTTTATGGTAACTCTTCATCACTTTCAAGTTGCAAGGGATGCAGTCAAACTTGTCACAGCATGAGTAGGGATCATTTGAATCTGCTTCATTATATTTGCATGCTCCTTCAGTTGGCTTGCTAACAACCTTTTTACAAAGGTGAGTTAGATGATTTATAGAGCCACATTTTTCACACTTCTTTCTAGGAGCATCTGCAATATAAGCAAAATTATTGCTTTTATTTATCCCTATTTTCCCATTTCTATTTTTCTTTTTCTTTCTTGCATCTTCAGTTTTGGTTTCTTTAACAGGAGTCTTGGGACTTTGTTTTTCCATGAGCTTCTATTCAGTATTGGAAGATTGAGTTGATTCTTCAGTTTTCTTCTCTTTATCCTCATCAGTAATTTATTGCTTGATAATCAATTCTTCTTCATTGAAGTTGACTTCACATGCTTTGAATATAGGTGCATTAACCTCTTTCAAGAAAGTTGGAGCATTTTCAGTTTTCTTTGCTTTCCCTTTGTTACCTATAATTTTATTTTTATCAATCAAAGCATCATAGTCAAGGCCAATAGCAATGTTTGCACATGACTTGTTTTTCTCATGGTACTGTCCAACCAGTTCAGATGCATTTCTGAAAGATTTCAGCTTCACTTCATTCTTTTCCAGCTTCTCCCTTAGCACTGCTTCAATTTCATTTACACACTTGAGCTTGTTCTTTAGATATGCATTTTCTTGTTTTAAAGCTTCAAGCTCCACCAACAACAATTCAGTTTCTTGCTTCTCACTTTCAAGCTTCTCATTTATCTTTGTTAATCTGCTAACTTCTTCATTAGCAACAACCATGCTTGTGTGAATGTGAAACATTTCTATGCTCATCTTTTCTACAGTTTTCTTATATTAATTCACAGTTAAATCAATTGTGGTAAGAGTGGGTACCTGTGATTTAGATGATGATGATTTTCCTTGCTCCAAGTCCATGAGTGCATAATTTCCAAATTCTTCATCATTTTCAGAGTCGTCACAACTTTTACCCTCTGCAATATAAGCTTTGCTTTGCTGTTTCTTCAGAAGAGCTTCATACTTTGCTTCAAGTTCAAGATAAACTTTATCCTTCTTTGCTTTCTTGGGTTTCCTACATTCTATAGCAAAATGGCCTAGTTCATCACAATTGAAGCACCTTATCTTAGATCTGTCAACAGATCCAGTTTTGTAGCCATTCTTGTTATCAGAATTGTACTTCCATTTTTCTTTCCACCTGTTGTCTTTGTTGAAAGACTATTCTTTGCTCTTGAAAAATCTTGGCTTCTTTACTCTAATGTTAGAGAATTTTCTAGCCAAATAAGCCATTGACTGATCTAGCTCATCCAGTTCTTCAAGAGTGTAGAACTCATATTTTTGCAATTTCAGAATGACTTGTTCCTGTGAATCATTTGTTCTTTGCTCCCTTGTTGAGGCAACTGGAATTTGAGATCTTGTCTCATCAGTAGATGTTTGGCTTTCATTGAGAATTAAAGCACTTGAGCCATCTACAACATGTCCTTGGCCAGATCTCATTGATTTTCTCTGAATCATTTCAAGTTCATATGTTTTAAGAATTCCATACAGAACTTCTAGTGTTATTCTACTTATAACGACTCGTGTATTTTGGTATGATTTAAATACATAATTATGGAATTATTAAATAAATAAAATATGTGTATAACTTCTGTCAGCTCAGTGTTGTTTTATTATTATCTATGTATGGTTTATGGGGTACCGGGTTGTTCGCGTAATTAATTATTGAGTTGTATTGAATTATTTTCACTTTTAAAAGTGGATTTAATGCAAATATATTTGCATAAATATTTTGAATGTCTCCAAAACTATTTTTATGGTTTTGTAATTACAATAGCTATTTTTGGGATTTTATAAAATTTAGAAATCAATATTTCATTAAGTACTTAGCCCTGTATGATTTTCTGATTTTATTTATTGGTAAAATTGGTATTAAATTCCAGAATACTTCAAAAATTATGAAACTCATATTTATTTAAGTTTGGAATATTCTGAAAATTTTAAAATTATTTTGGGAATTTTCGGGATTAGTTTCAACCGCACGTCGATTCGTTTAATTGATAAAAGCGGGTATAAATTACGCTTCAAAAATTATTTTAAAATTTCGAAATTTATGGTTTTATTAACTTCAGGATATTTGTAACATTTTGAGACTATTTTCGTGATTTTATAAATTTGTTTTAAGTGCAGCTCAGGTCGTTAATTGTAGAATGCGGGTACAAATTATGTTTCAAAATTTGTTTAAAAATTATAGAAAATTTAATTTGTTAGTTTTTAATTACTTCGAAGGTTTTAACATTTATTTAGTAATTTTTTGGAAACTTATTTGACTGCGCGATTAATCGTTAAACGGCAAATTTTGGGCGAAGTATATTACTGGACACGTATTGTACTACGTGTCTTGTTTATTGATTCGTGGCAGCCGCAGAATAAACGAATTAAAAAAAATAACCCTAAAACCCCCATCCCACCCCCTGCTTCACCTGTTCTTAATCAATCTCTCTAATTCTCGATCTCTCCCCTCTCTACTCGACAAAATCTCTCCCTCTCTATTTCTTTCTCTCTCTTTCACTCTTGTCTCTCTCCCCATCTCTCCCCTATTTCTTTTTTTTCGATTCCCTTCTCTAGTACTTCCCCGTCGCCGCCCTTGTTCCGGATGTTTCCGGTGAAACTCCGGTACAGGCTCTGTGTTAATATATATGTGTGTTTGTTGTGTGTATATTGATGTGTGTTGTGCCGCCTGTTTTCTTTATTTCTGATCGCCGCCCCTCGTGGTTATTCCGACGAGGCGTCGGGTGGCGCGTGTGGTTACTATATGTCTATGTATACTGCATGTGTGTAATCTCTGTTGTGATGTTGTTGTTCGAATTGCAAAGATTGGTTCGGTTCTGTAAGCTCGATTTGATGGTTGAATTGATAAAAAATTGAATGACCTTGGATTTATTCGGTTATTTTCTGAAAATATGAAATGAATATGTAATATACTTACTCGGATTATTTTGGTAAAATATTTCGAATAAATCTTTATGATTATTCGGATTTTTATTTTTGAAAGTTAATAATTAATTATCGGTGGGACTCGTTAGGAAACCCAACTTTTTGTCGGGTACCAACGAGTTTTTCCGCCGTCGGGGATGAGCCTCGGCGAGCCGATGGTGGATCGTGATGAATTATTCTGATTCCTTACATTTAATAATAAATAAATAATAAATATATTGATTTTATTTATAAGTTCAATGAGAGATAATAGTTGAATATTTGTATTCGAGGTTATTAGATTGTGAGTTGTAATTGTTGGTTGTGCTTAAATTAAATTATGATTGCGATTGGGATTTGTGAAAGTCTGGATTGTGGGATTGATTGGTTGTTGTTGTTGAAATGATGTCGATTTATGTTTCGACAGGTAGTCCGATAAATAGAGGAGACGCTGCCCGATTTCCAGGAAATCAAAACTACGGAAATACAAGAGCGTATCCGGTAATTATCGAGACGTCGAGCGAATATATATTATACGAAACTTGATTGTATGTTGTGGTGAAATATTTTGCCAAAACCAGCAACCCTAATATCATAAAATGACGAGTATACCTATTTTACGGATATGAACACCGAACCGATTTTCGAGAATGTGAACCCTAATTGTTGTGTGTGTTATTATAATATGTATACTTACGAGTCGGGATTTGATATCGAATGGGTAGATTTGTTAGCGAGGATATGTCAAGCATACCTGATCGTCTAACGTAGAGTATTTCGACCCTGTAGGTTATAGTCGGGAAACCAAAAGTGGACGTTGGACTAAAGATAACCTAGTGGACAGTCGACGAGCTAAGTAAGGTTTCAACCGAAGAACCTGAGTATTAAAGTCGAATCCAAGGTGATCTAGTGGTTAGACGATAAAGCCTGAGCGTTCGAGTCGGCTCAGAGTCGATCAGTGATAGTTGTAAAGCTCGGCAAGGCAAGTACCCCTGACCATACTCTTGTGGTTCAGTATATATGAGTAACTGTTGTTTTATTCTCGTAATGGAACAGAAACGTTTTAAGTTACGTATCCCCTGTAGTTATAAATCAATGTTTTCAAATTATTTTGGGGAAAAGTAACTTCTGAAAATACCTATCTCTAAAGTATGATTGAAAATGGAAAAGAGGTTTTGAATAGTGTGCTATGACAGAATTGATTTTAACAAGAGATAGGTAAAAGTGATTTTGAAACTGGATAAAATGAATCAGATATTGGATGGTCAATGGCGTAAGAGGCCCGTTATAAGGTAAGGCCCATCAAGTGGTTGCGTAAGAAGCTAAGTCGGATGCGCGCACTGGTAGGCCGCTTAGTCCAGCATGATAGAGACCTATCTAGTCTCTGAGTTCCGGAACAAATTGTGGTGAGATAGACTGATCAGCTGTCCCTAGAATTCATCCACTTTTATATCTGATTTTGGTTTAATGGTTCCCGTAACGGAACAAATAGTTTTGTGGTCCCCGTAACGGGACAGATGATTTTGTGGTTCCAATAACGGAACAAGTGATTGAAGTTCCGGAAACGGAACAAATGGTTTTGGGTCCCCGTAATGGAACAGAAAGTTTGGAAATGAAAATAGCATGCTAAAATTTAACTCTGTTATTTATGCACAGCACACGTCTGTTAATTTTGTTTTACAGAGCATGCTAGTTTTGATATCCAGTTTATACATGTTTTACATATTTCTAACAAGTTATGAATTATGTTCCTATAACTGCTTTTCTTTAAATCATTTTTATTTGTTATTCATATAGTGGTACTGCTGAGCAATTGATTGCTCACCCTTCCAGAATGTTTTTATATATGTATTGCAGATACCTAGGGGATTCATTCATGGTAGTCAGGGCAGAGTTCCAGTTCCTTCCATGTCAGGCTCCTCTGAGGTAGTTGTGTCGGACCAAAGATGGTCTGTTGAGTTGCTGTACTAAGATAGTATTGTTCAGATTGTTTGTAGTAAGTTGGTTGTTTAATAGATGTAACCTAAATCATACTTAAACCTGGAAATGGTCTTGGTAAAGGGGGTCGTGGTTATATATAATTAGTGATTTGAATTATATTATGTTTATTATTATTGTTGTTGGTGACGTCAACTCTTGACCCCGGGGTGGAGGCCGTCACAGTTGGTATCCGAGCTACAGGTTTGAGTCCCTGATTTAGGTTAAGAGTAGAGTCAAAAGAGTGCAAGAAGGTGTATGTGAAGATGTGAGTCAGCAACTCAATCAGAGGAACAAGTCTATGAGTTTAGTCAAGGGTTTTGGAGATGTAACCTTGACATTTATTGAGGATTGGCTGGAACTGACCTAACTTAGAATACGTTTCCTTCGTATATGTATTATTAGTAATGCCCGATAGAGATTTCTAGTTTCCCTCTCGAGAATTTGAGTCTGATTGAGAGAATTCAGCTTTTGAGCAGACCTTTGATGTGTCAGCTGAAGAGATGCCAACGTTATTTCTAAATATCACATTTTTTATGTCGAGGATTGTTATTGGACCGATTGTGTGACCTTGATGAGTTCGGATAGTATGATAATAGTCAGTGGCTGCTATGACAGCGAAGTTTTATAGTGAATGTGGATCAGAACGGGAGGTGGTATCTTTGAACCCTTCTATTTCTTTCTTGAAATGTATTTTGTTTCCAGAGTCATTGTTTCTTATCCTATAAGTTGCTTACTTTTCCTGTGAGAAAGTTGAGAACTTGGAGTAAGCCACTTAGGGTTCTGTTGGTTCGATTATAAATCATATTTTCTCCCTCCTTATTGGTAAATCTCTATTTAAACATTGCTTCTTTTCTCGGAGATTCTATCGGTTAATTGGGATAAACAATGCATATGAGTTGACCATTTGTCTGTGTGATAAAAGATTCTGGTGGGACGCCACCGAAGTATGTGTTGTGAGCTATGCGGTACTAAGACTGGCCATCTTATGTACTTATATGGTTGCTCTCAGTCATACCTACGTCTTCTTCACTGTTCCTTCTTATTCGATTCCCTTGATTCCTTGACTTTGAAATTTCATTTGAAGTCCCGAGGCAATGAGTTGTCGGTAGCTTTTGTAATAAGACAGTCCTGGTTATTGAAAGTAAACAAGAATTGCTTGTCTGGAGGAATAGAAGTTTTACATCGGGTTGCAGCTTTAGAAAAGTTAACTCCATGAAAGATGGGTCAATTGTAAGAAATAAGAAGTTCTTTCAATCATGCGAGAAAAAGGAGAAATAAGCAAAGAATGTTGTTAAAGAAAAGGGATGGAATCATGATATTGTGTACCGATTATCGAGAATTTAACAAAGCGACGAATAAGAATAAATAACTTATATTAAGAATTGACTACTTACGTGACCTGATTCAAGAATGTGTAATTTCTCTGGGATTTACTTAAGATTCAGCCTGTGGACATGTCAAAGATTGCAATTCGAAAGAGTTATGAGCGTTGCAAGTGTGGTGATATCATGTAGAGTAATAAGTGTATGAGTCGTCTATAAGGATTTAAAGAACATGGTATATGAGGAGTACTTGGATAAGAAAATTGTATTTATTGATAACATCCTCAGCTATTTAAACAAAATAATAAGAAAGTCTGTGTGTAATGCCCAAGGATTTTCCTCCGAAGATTAGAAGGGAAGCAACTATACGTTGAGTTTTCAAGTATGAAATTTTGGCCGAGGTTAACAAAAGATTCCGATTAATCCATTTACAACTACCTAAGTAAAGCCGGTATGATAACAAATGCCTTGTGCAGAAAGAAAGGATTGGATGTAACTAAGACCACTGAGGAGTTAATAAAAGAATTGGAAAGAGTGGAAGGTGAAGTTCAAATACTTAGAGATAATAAGAAGTGAATATATGAGATTACTTTTCAGCCTTAATTGATGGAAATGAGTAAAAAAGTGTTCGAATGTTTGGGAATTAAGTTGAAAACGAGTAACATTTATCATCCGTAGACGAAGGGCCGAAGTGAAAAGATGATTCAAACGATATAGGATATGTTGAGAGTATCTATTTTGGATCTTAAAGGAAACTAAGGTAATCACCTACCATTGTTTGAACTTTTCTATGTTAATAGTTATCAGGCTAGTACGGGATGCTACTTTGCAAAGCCTGGTATGGGCATAAGTGTGGATCCCCACACTAGTGAAAGGAAGTGGGAATAGAGATGTTGTTGGGTTCTGAGTTAATTCAGCACACCGAGTTCGTAGTGAATTTGATTTGGAAAAGAGTTGAAGCAGCTCGAGATAGACAAAGAAATAAAGCGGATTTGCATCGAAAAATGTGGATATCGAAGTAGGATCGTTGGTATTGACAAAAGTTTTACCTTGAAAGAGATTGGTTGAGTTTGAATAGAAGGGACAAGTAGAGTTTTAAATATAGGGAAACATTCGAGGTATTGAGAAATATAGGTAAAATTTCCCATAAGTTGATGTTACCGCCGCAGTGGCAGTGTATATATATGATGTATTCCACGTGTCAATATCAAAATGATATGTTCCTGATTTGAACCAAGTCGTTGATTAAGAGCCAATGGGCTCTCATCCAAATTGTTCTACGTGGGATAATCGATCCAAATCCTAGATCATTACGAACGAATCCTTAGGAATGAGTTTATATCTATAGTGAGTATCCTTTGAATAAATCCTTGGAAGAGTCTACTCGGGAGTTAGAGTCAGATATGCTTGACAAATATCCTCACTTATTTAGGTAGATCAGATTCTGAGGACAAAATCTTTTAAGGGGTGAAGGATATAACGACTCATGTATTTTTGTATGATTTAAATATATAATTATGGAATTATTAAATAAATAAAATATGTGTATAACTTCTGTCAGCTCGGTGTTGTTTATTATTATCTATGTATGATTTATGGTGTACTGGGTTGTTCGCGTAATTAATTATTGAGTTGTACTGAATTATTTTCACTCTTAAAAGTGGATTTAATACAAATTTATTTGCATAAATATTTTGAATGTCTCTAAAACTGTTTTTATGGTTTTGTAATTACAATAGCTATTTTTGGGATTTTATAAATTTAGAAATCAATATTTCATTAAGTACTTAGCCCTGTATGATTTTCCTGATTTCATTTATTGGTAAAATCCATATTTAATTCCAAAATTCTTCAAAAATTATAAAACAAATATTAATTTAATTTTGGAATATTCCAAGAATTTTAAAATTATTTTGGGAATTTTCGGGATTAGTTTCAACCGCACGTCGATTCATTTAATTGATAAAAGCGGGTATACATTATGCTTTAGAAATTGTTTAAAAATTTTGAAATTTATGTTTTATTAACTTCAGGATATTTGTAACATTTTTAGACTATATTCGTGATTTTATAAATTTGTTTTAAGTGTAGCTCGGTTCGTTAATTGTAGAATGAGGGTACGAGTTATGTTTCAAAATTTGTTTAAAAATTATAGAAAATTTAATTTGTTAGTTTTTAATTACACCGAAGGTTTTAACATATATTTAGTAATTTTTTAGAAACTTATTTGACTGCGCGATTAATCGTTAAACGATAAATTTCGGGCGAAGTTATATTATTGGACACATATTGTGCTACGTGTCTTTTTTATTGATTCGTGGCAGCCATAGAATAAACGAATTAAAAAAAACAGCCCTAAAACCCCCATCCCATCCCCTGCTTCGCCTGTCTCGATCAATCTCTCTAATTCTCGATCTCTCCCCTCTATGCTCGACAAAATCTCTCCCTCTCTATTTCTTTCTCTCTCTTTCACTCTTATCTCTCTCTCCCCATCTCTTCCCTATTTCTTTTTTTCGATTCTCTTCTCTGGTACTTCCCCATCGCCGCCCTTGTTCCGGATGTTTCTGGTGAAACTCCGGTACAACCTCTGTGTTAATATATATGTGTGTTTGTTATGTGTATATTGATGTGTGTTGTGCCGCCTGTTTTCTTTATTTCTGATCGCCGCCCCTCGGGGTTATTCCGGCGAGGCGTCGGGTGGCGCGTGTGGTTTCTGTATATCTATGTATAGTGCATGTGTGTAATCTCTGTTGTGATGTTGTTGTTGAATTGCAAAGATTGGTTCGGTTCTGTAAGCTCGAATTGTTGGTTGAATTGATAGAAAATGGAATGACCTTCGATTTATTCGGTTATTTTCTGAAAATCCAATATGAATATGTAATATATTTACTCAGATTATTTTGGTAAAATATTTCGAATAAATCTTTATGATTATTCCGATTTTTATTTTTGAAAGTTAATAATTAATTATCGGTGGAACTCGTTAGGAAACCCGAATTTTTGTCGGGTACCAACGAGTTTTGCCGCCGTCAGCGATGAGCCTCGGCGAGCCGATGGTGGACCGTGATGAATTATTCTGAGTCCTAATATTTAAAAATACATAAATAATAAATATATTGATTTTATTTGTAAGTTAAATGCGAGATAATAGTTGAATATTTGTATTCGAGGTTATTAGATTGTGAGTTGTAATTGTTGGTTGTGCTTGAATTAAATTGTGATTGCGATTTGTGAAAGTCTGGATTGTGGGATTGATTGGTTGTTGTTGTTGAAATGACGTCGATTTTTGTTTCGACGGGTAGTCCGATAAATAGAGGAGACGCTGCCCAATTTCCCGGAAATCAAAACTACGGAAATACAGGAGTGTATCCCATAATTATTGGGACGTCGAGCGAATATATATATTACACGAAACTTGATTGTATGTTGTGGTGAAATATTTTTCCAAAACCCGCAACCCTAATATCATAAAATGACGAGTATACCTATTTTACGGAAATGAAAACCGAACCGATTTTCGAGAATATGAACCCTAATTATTGCGTGTGTTATTATAATATGTATACTTACGAGTCGGGATTTGATATCGAATGGGTAGATTTGTTAACGAGGATATGTCAAGCATACCTAGTCATCTAACGTAGAGTATTTCGACCCTGTAGGTTATAGTCGGGAAACCAAAAGTGGACGTTGGATTAAAGGTAACCTAGTGGACAGTCGACGAGCTCAGTAAGGCTTCAACCGAAGAACCTGAGTATTGAAGTCGAATCCAAGGTGATCTAGTGGTTAGACGATAAAGCCTGAGCGTTCGAGTCGGCTCAGAGTCGATCAGTAATAGTTGTAAAGCTCTGCAAGGCAAGTACCCCTGACCATACTCTTGTGGTTCAGTATATATGAGTAACTTTTGTTTTATTCTCGTAATGGAATAGAAACGTTTTAACTTACTTATCCCCTGTAGTTATAAATCAATGTTTTCAAATAATTTTGGGGAAAAGTAACTTCTGAAAATACCTATCTTTAAAGTGTGATTGAAAATGGAAAAGAGGTTTTGAATAGTGTGCTATGACAGAATTGATTTTAACAAGAGATAGGTAAAAGTGATTTTGAAACTAGATAAAATGAATCAGATATTGGATGGTCAGTGGCGTAAGAGGCCCGTTATCAGGTAACGGCCCAGCAAGTGGTTACGTAAGAGGCTAAGTCAGATGCGCGCACTGGTAGGCCGCTTAGTCCAGCATGACAGAGACCTAGCTAGTCTCTGAGTTCCGGAACAAATTGTGGTGAGATAGACTGATCAGCTGTCCCTAGAATTCATCCACTTTTATATCTGATTTTGGTTTAATGGTTCCCGTAACGGAATAAATAGTTTTGTGGTCCCCGTAACGGGACAGATGATTTTGTGGTTCCAATAACGGAACAAGTGATTGAAGTTCCGGAAACGAAACAAATGGTTAACGAGATAAATGGTTTATGGTTCCAGTAATGGAACAGAAAGTTTGGAAATGAAAATAGCATGCTAAAATTTAACTCTGTTATTTATGCACAGCACACGTCTGTTGATTTTGTTTTACAGAGCATGCTAGTTTTGATATCCAGTTTATACATGTTTTACATGTTTCTAACAAGTTATGAATTATGTTCCTATAACTGCTTTTCTTTAAATCATTTTTACTTGTTATTCATATAGTGGTACTGCTGAGCAATTGATTGCTCACCCTTGCAGAATGTTTTTATATATATATTGCAGATACCTAGGGGATTCATCCGTGGTAGTCAGGGCATTGTTCCAGTTCCTTCCATGTCAGGCTCCTCTGAGGTAGTTGTGTCAGACCAAAGATGGTCTGTTGAGTTGTTGTACTAAGATAGTATTGTTCAGATTATTTGTAGTAAGTTGGTTGTTTAATAGATGTAACCTAAATCATATTTAAACCTGGAAAAGGTCTTGGTAAAGGGGGTCGTGGTTATGTATAATTAGTGATTTGAATTATATTATGTTTATTATTATTGTTGTTGGTGACGTCAACTCCTGACCCCGGGGTTAAAGCCGTCACACTACTCAAGTCTCTCCCTTCCCTGATTGCTGAGATTTTCTGTTCCAAATGATCAGGGAGAGTAAGAAAAAACTTAAGGTTCACTTCTTCAGCTTCATAATATTTGTTATGAAGCTGCAAATCATTTATCATCTTGTTAAACCTTTCAAACACATCTGTTATACTTTCCTTTGGCTTTGCCATAAAACCCTCATACTGTGAAATCAGTATTCTTCTTTGGTTTGATCTAACTTCTTCAGTTCCCTCACACAATACCTCTATCTTTTCCTAGATCTATTTTGTAGTGTCACAGTTGACAATGTTGTTATACATTACATTTTCAAGTGACTCAATTAAGATTAACTGCAAGCCACTATCCAGGGAGACTTTCTCTTTCTCAGGCTCAGAGTATTTTGCAGGGTCCTTGGGAGCATAATGAGCTGGAATAACCATATCTACATCTGTAGATTCCTCAACTCTAACCATAGGAGTGAAGGGCCCATTCTTGAGGATCTGAATATAGAGTGGATTGGCCATCCTAATAAACAACATCATTTTCTTTTTCCAAAGAATGTAGTTAGCTTTGTCAAAGGTAGGAATTTTGATGCTACTGATTTTCTGTGTATTCATTCTTCCAAGATCTTGAATCTGTTTACTTTTAGATTTTGCTCTGATACCACTTGTTAGGAAATGAATAACACACAGAGGGGGGCGGTGAATGTGTTTTACTGTTTTTGGGCTTTTCTTGAATGTTTATGGTTGAACAAAGTAAATTAAATCTTGTAGTAAAATGTGTTCATGCAGAAATTAAGTTTGCGGAAAATAAAGAACACAAATATTCAAAACTCACTTAATTTTATATTAAAATTAAGAATATTTTGCTACAAAATTTATAGGCACTTTGTTGATAAAGAGCTTAGCTTCTCCTTGAGAGTGTTACAAGATTTTCTATCTAGATTGTTACAACTGACTGAAGGACCAGTTTAACTTTATAATTCAGTTAACTGCTGGTTTACACAGTGTATAATAAGAAATGCTATTAGCTTTTCTAAACTGTCACTTGTCATTTCTATTTATAGAAAAGTAGATCTTTCATTTCTGGTTTAGCATATCTTTAGTATCCTGTGATAATTTTAATCTTCCTCTGTCAGTTAATCTTCACCATTGATCTTGCACATTCTTCAAGCTGCTTTTTGTAGACTGGTCAATCCAGTTGTTTGGATTGTTTGTTAATTGTTAATCTTGAATATTGTACTGGTCTGTGATTTTGTACTTTCAGAATTTTACTCGAGATCTCCAATTAGGCATATAGAGATCTTGACATCTCGATAAGTATAATGACTTATCGAGATCTCTACTGCTATAGTGAATTTGACTTTTAGAGGTCTCTGAGTTCTCGAATGAAACTTTAGCTTGTTGAGATCTCTCAGCATCATGTTTTCACTTTGTCTTGTCAATAACTTAGAGTTCTCTAGTGAATTTTGACTTATCGATATCTCTGAGTTCTCTAGTGGACTTTGACTTATCGATAACTCAGAGTTCTCTAATGAATGTAGACTTGTCGATAACTCTGAGTTCTCTAGTGAATAAATAACGTGTCGATATCTCCAACCTTCATGTCTTCTTGACTTGTCGATATCTCTCTGAGTTCTCTAGTAGCTTTTCTGACTTCTCGATAAGTCATATGGAGTTCTCGAATGACTTCTCTATAATACTAAATATGTGACTTGTAGAGATCTTGACTTAGAGTATTTTTATCCAAACAGATTTATTCAACTCCAAGCTTCTTCAAAATTCTTCTGAGGATGATCTTCTTGATCTTCTTCCAGAAAGAATCCTTAGGCTTAATACTGTTTCAGGAAAAAGACTCCAGTCTGCTCCTTTGCATTTTTACAGACTTTAAGTGTTACAAGTACAAATACAAACTAAGATAACAATACAACTTACTTAGGGTTGACAAATTATCCTAGTCTTGTTAAGGTACAAGCATGTCTTACACAACAAGTTGTTATATTAATTTTAACAATAATTTTTGTGTTACAATAGTGATTTCATCATGTCTATCATAACATCTTATATTTTCTATTGTAACACAAAAAAATGTTACCTCAGATCAAATTTTAGTAATGTAAGGCAACATTTCTGCTTGTAACACCAAAAAAGTGTTGCTACAGGCCAGATATGGTGTAGTATCAACCTAGTCAATCATACCATTTTTTTTGTGTACTTTATTGCTACTATTCATACATCTATATATTTTTTTATTTTTTTATAATTTTTTAAAGACATTTACACCCAATAGCTCCCCCAAGCTCAAGCGTTTACGTAGTAAGCTAAAAAGGGAATAGTTAACATTTTAATCATCAACAAGCGGCTACTCCTCAAGAAACAAGCATATCTAAGTTTCAATTCAAGAGCATAATAAAAGTGTGTTAAGAAATAAGCTCTGCACAAGTGACACTACACATGTAACACCTTTAGCATGTGATCATAACAAGGCTTAGTCAACAACAAGGTACACATAGTATCATCATCGGTCACTGGCTTGGACTACTACCAATGAGATCATGATATGATATGTAATACAATGCAACTAACATATATGTAACTATATGATACAATGTATTCTATATGACTTTTTTAACATGTTTAACACATTTACCAAAATCACATCCTCGTACTTAAATGAGTCAATGTCTTTATGACACAATAAACTAATAATTCTATAATATAAAAGAATGAAAGAAGTACTCCCTTATGCATATGCTTGAAGTGTCGTGATCCATAACAATCTTGATTGAGTCTATGCCATCGTAGCGCTTGTTTTGTTGATGTAGTTATGCTGCATGAGCATGCGAATAAACTCCACGAGCATGTCAATCCAGTGCGTGATCATGCTAAACCCTTCATTCTTATTCAAAATCATTCTTAACACATGAATCACTTCAAACAAACATATCAATGAAACATGTGGGAGTAATAAAAATAATATTATAACATTGGGTTGCCTCCCAAGCAGCGCTTCTTTAATGTCATTAGCTTGACGTGTACATACAACCAGTATTATCAATATGGTGAAAAAGCAAATAAATGCACATATCTACGAATCAGTATTAGAATTATGATGTGCAAATGTATCCTAGATCCAAAAAATATAAGAAAATTTTTATGATCCACACTTCTTCAAGACACTTAGAAAAATCAAAGTAGCTAGAAAAGTCATCAGAATAATCATCATAAGTACGACTCAAAAACTCCTCCCAAACTGGATCCCTATATTCTAAAGCAAGATTTGCAATTTCATCAATCTTAAATTCCTCCTCAATTTTAATTGGATACTCATCAACTTTTACCTCATCTACCAATTTATTCAGCTCGATAATATTCTCTTAATTTGGTAGAATTTCAATAGCATCCAAATTATTATTATCACACATGGGACTATCATCAACTAAATAGGTAGACTCATCAGACACAAAATTATCATCTATTGCTAAATAAGAATCATGGATCGTTGGAAAATTGACACAAGGAAGAACTTGAAGACAACCATCATGCATTACAAGTTGAACTTCCATAATAAAACTATTCCTTTTAGCATTCTCCTCGTACCAACCTCTTGATTCTGGTTCACATGGAATATCACTTTTATTAGAAATCTCAAAATTTGGGTCATCAAAGTGTTTAAGAAGTACCAATAAAAGTAAAGAAGGATTAGAATGACTCAAACTCTCATAAACACCATTGCATATATAAGAATCATCATGGTATTGATTATCACAAGAATATGAAAAATCTGTGCTAGGAGGCTATGGAGCATAATATGAGTTGTAACAATCGAATGAGTTCACCTGATACGCATTAAAATCCTGAAAAGAATTAAAATCTTGATATCGTTCATTGTTGATGAAATCTTGAGTGTTATCTCAGCCAAAATTGTTATTCATATTGTCTCCCAAACTCAAAATTGTATGTTGTCTACCTTCAAGAAACCTGTAGACACAAAAAAAACACGAAAGAAGGAAAAAACTATATACAAAGATAAAATCCAAACTACAAGAAACAATTAACTCAAAATCGATATTGCTGCCTTCCCCGGCAGCGACACCAATTTGTTGAAGTGTATTTTTAGAGTATCGTTCACAGGGAAGGACTGATATCAACACCAATCTCAAGTATCATATTTTTCACAATTCAGAAGTATGGAGAATAATTTGTGGATGTGTGTAATTAACAACTAATTAATCTAATAAATAAATAAAAATATATATAATAAATATGAGAGAAAATAATCCAAAAATCAGGGTTCTTCAATGGCTATCATGCATGTCTAATTTGTGTCTCTTGTTTTCCTAAAGAAAATCCTTCTACTATTTATAAAATCCTCTCCCAAGGTAGATTATAGTGCCTATAATTATCCCTTGAACGCCAATCTCATGGTCAGACAAAGTACAATTATAAACTGTTAAGAACCAAGGATTTTTAGTCTCACAATTGGCATATCAATCTCCGGATCTAATACTTAAATTGTGTCTATCATATCATGTACTAGAATTGCAACTCCTCTCCCGATTCGTTACAACTTCTAAAGATTCAATTAGAAGTTAGCTACTCCTCTAATTGTGTAAAGCGCGCAATGAAAGATTAACAATAACAAGAAAATTACATTACAATCAAACAAATATATTAAGCCAATGAATACTACCCAACTCTTGGATAAAGGAATTAGTTACTCATGCTAAGATAAACAAAAAATATATTAATAACGCAAACCATGAGTTTATGAATTGATGTACAATGAATACAACTTTAAGAGTTCCTTTAAAATCTGGATAAATCCCTTCAATCCTTCTTCCAATCTCCCTTCCAAGCTGCTTCTCTTCCCTCTCCCAATTACGACTATCTATCGTCCTCTCTTATTAAAACCCTAATACATATGTTTATATATACTTGGATGGGTTTTTAAAAGTCATATAAGGTAACTAAAAGAGAATTCAAAACAAGTTGGGAAAGCTATTTGATTACAATTTTCGTCAGGTTCAGGCCCTGAACCTCAACCTCAGGTCCCGAGATTTATAAAAATTTTGCCACTACTCTGCTCAGGCCCTGAGCCTCCAAGCTCAGGTCCTGAGGTATATCCTTTTTTCCACTGATTTCTTCAGGCCCTGAGCCTCCCAGCTCAGGTCCTGAACTCCTCTAAATTCTTCTTTTATCATATAATCTTCTCTTTTGCACCTTGTTCTTTTAAAATTTCCTATAAACATAGAAAATTAAGACTTAGCATCCATCCAAGTTAAATAACAACTAGTACTTATTATTTAGGACTAGAGCATCATAAAATAAGGTTAAAAGAAGTATATCATGGCATAAAATATCTATAAATTGTTCATGTATCAATAATATAGTGTGGGCTAAAAAGTTTTCCCCACTCGTCAGGGTTACTATTCATCGAATATTTTATAAAGTCCCAAAAATTTGGGTTATTACAGTCTTCCCCCTAAAAAGGATTCTGTCCTGGAATCAGTTTAGAAACAGGCGGGGATACGCTTCTCACATGACCACCTCAAGTTCTTATGTTGATTTCGCAGTATTGGATCTCTTCATAAAATTTTCACTCGTCCGTCAAATATATTTCAGAGTACTCGTTCATGTAGATCTATAATCTCTACATGTTGATCCACGTATGTTAAGTCTGGCTGCAAGTTTATTAGCTCAATTTCAATCATATGTCTGGCATTGACGGTTAAATTTCCTAACATCGATTCGCGGTACTCATTATAAACATGGCGACTGTTCGACGATGGTGCTAATTTATAAGCCAAATTTCTTAGTTCTTTAAAGATTTCATACGGTCCAATAAACCTTGGGTTCAATATTTCTTTCCCTTTTTGAATCTCATCACTCCCTCCCCGTAAGGCACATTCAACATACTTGGTCTGTTACTTCGTACTCTCTATCCTTATAGTCATGGTCTGCATATCTCTATTTTTCATCCTGGGCTGCCACTAGCCGGGTTTTGATAAGTTCTATGGATTTTTTTGGTCTGTTGACTCAACTATGTTCCAAGTATCCTCTGTTTACCAACTTCTTCCCAACCTAAGGGAGAACGATTCTTTCTTCCGTACAAAGCTTTGTAGTCATTTTAATGCCCGCATGATAACTCGTTATTGTCAGTGATTCATTTAACGTCAACTGGTCACTTCATCTTCCTTATAATCTATAATATGAACTATTAGCGCATCTTCTAGTGTTCAGAATGGTCATTCAACTTATTTGTTCCCCTCCATCACTCTTACCAATGCTAGAGTTTCGTTCCTTCACGTTTGCTCATTTTGGTGCATTATCTCTGTCGATTATTTTATGTCAGAAGTTCTTGTTGCATTTATACACGATCATCTCCTGTTACACGCTTAGCGTCAGATATAACATTTATTCCTGTAGTAATGTAAGGCACATCGTGGTGCTGTTGCCATCTTAAAGGAAGCACCATTTGATACGCAATTGAATGATACATTTAAGAATTGTGGAACACACAGCTTTCTTTATCGGTCAGGCTTCTTTAATCATTTCCTGTATAATATTTATACTACTATGATACCTTCCGGGTCATATTTTTTATTCTCGCTAGTGCCTTAGACGTATTCGCGTTTATTGCGAACTGCTACTAGTGGCCTTTAAAGGGCGTGTGCAATTTTCTTTGCTTTTGTTAGCTCTAACAATGACATCCTTCATTCTTTCATGTTGTCCTTCGTAAGGGATATCGGCAGCTATTTTCCGTATGCTCGCGTGGTAAGTATATCTACACGATTTTTTAGTCAATGATAGACGATTCTCCTAACCGTTCCAAAAAAGCCGTTAGACGTATCATCAATGTTCTGGATAGTCCTCTCATTTGAATTTTCGATTTGAGAACTCTAATTCGTGCCTCTGTTCATCCTTTTTCGCAAAATATCTTGGAAAATAGTCCCGCTATGAAATAAAATCTTGGGTCCTTGCGTGGTGCAATTGTCACGGGGTCTCTCTGTCACTAATTATCTCTTCTGCGTTCATAATAATTTTGTATAGTGGAGAGCTATCGCTTGCATAATAAAATAAGCGGTCTTATTTAATCTATCACTCAAAATCCTCAAATAGTAAGACGGCTTACTTGGTTCTTGATAATCCTCCTTCAAAATTTAATATAATAAACTCTTACTCCTATTTGGGTTATTTACAAGCCGTAATCGCCATAATTTTAATCTTCACCTTTCTGTTTTTACTTCCAACCATGTCGAGTACTTACTTGCCTACTCAATGACATCCTTTTCATATTCGGTCATGACTAATATCCTCTTACGGTTTTAGGCATCTTTAATTCTTCCTGTTACGTAATAAAGGGTTCTCTTCACATTGTCTCAACTTCAAGATTCATTCATGCGATCCTTCTTATCAGTTATTCTGAAATTTATCATCCTCAATATATATTTTCCTACTTAAAGTGTCGACCACCACACTGGCCTTTCCTTGATGATAATAAATTTCTCAATCATAACTCTTGATCAATTTGACTGTAGCCTCTACCTTGTGTTCAGTGTAAGAAAAAAAATTCCAAATTTTCCTCATAAGTTAAACTCTTTGTCCCTTTTAGTGCGAACCTTATCGCGATTATTCTAGATTATTTTTAGAACACCTTGTGTCACGGTCCTTAAGTCGTATAGACATATCATTATACTTTACACAAAATCCTCCATTTAAAGTAAGAAAGACCTAAGATGAGAGATGTCTTAGGTAAAATGGTAATGTTCACATTTAAAGATTAAGGCAATAACTTATGGGAAAATGGTAAAAAAAAAATTACAAGAGCTTAAGGAAAATATTTTCACATAGCAGTGATTTAAAATGAAGGGGAAAATTTAGTTGAAATTGGTTCAAAATACATTGATTGTAAGGAACTATTATTATTTGGAAAGGCCAATGAGGTGGCTGACACTTTAAGTATAAGAGAGTAACTATAAACGCTCGTGCCAAAGAAATACAGTAATGTTGGGTAAAACCATGAAGGTTATATTATGGTGTGGAAGATTTATATTCCTTCTTATGAATGTGCAATACTCAACCGTAATAGTAGTTGGTAAAGATTTAATTTATGTTATCACTGTGGGAAGATTACATACCTTAGAAGGTCCTATCTTGAGATAAGCCAGGACCATGATACGAAAATGACTAAGTGAACCTTTAAGCTTCAAGTCTCCAATTGAAGATATATGATTAATAATTTTATCAACCTGTTATCGTTGCTTTGGTTAAAACTCTACTGCAACCTTATCTACTTCAGGTCATATCTATGGCAAGTTCAAGAAATATTCTTTATAAATCGGAAATGGTGATTTATGTTGTCTCATTAGAAGGTTGTGAGATGACAAATATGAACCATTTACAAGTAGCTATTAAGACTTCGAGGAAACAATGGACTATAGTTAATCAGTAATGGATTATAGTAATACGACGATGATTCTGTTGAGTGGTCAGATTATAACAATTGTGGTGAAGCCGAAATGAAAATGGAATTATATTGTAATAAATGGTGGGATGTGATTACCAACGATCGAGAAAAACCTTGGCGATGTATGAACTATAGTTGATAAACTAACCAAGTCGACTATTTATTTAATCATTTAATTATTTCTTCTTATCAATGAAGAGTTATAATTATATATATGAAAGGTATTAGAGTACGATGTAGAATTTCAATTGCAATGGTGTCGAGTATGAAATCCCAGATTCAATTTTAGATGTTGAAGGAGTTTTCAAAAATGATTGTTGTTAAGAGTGAACAGAGCATGGATCCATAGGCTGTTGGACTTGAGATGCTCTTTTGTTGACTTTAATTTTGAGATGCCACTGGATATGATTATAAGGTGGATTAATTTGAACTTATGATAAAGTAGTACTTGGTACTAACCTTTATATCTTGTTCTTCTCTGATAAACCTCTATAGTTCAAAGGTAAAATTTTCAGCATAATATTTTACAACTTTCTATAATTCTCTGAAATTCTTTCTTTTCCTCTCTTATTCAGCTTCTTTATAACTGAGAGGAACAACCCTTCAAGGAGGAAAGGTACTGTCGAATGACTTTTTTTCTATGTTATAGAAATCTATTAGGGTACCACAGATTGTTTAGTTGCTTGTCAAGTACTAAGGGTTGGCCACATTTTGTACTAACTATGCAATATAACAAGTGTTCATTGATCATAATAATCTCTCGATAAATTCTTCTACTTCTACATGTTGATCAAGCTTGCACGGTTAGAAGCGGTTGGAAAGGTGTAGAATGATTAAGGTTTTCTCCGAATTAGAAGCATATTCATGATAACAAAGTTAAAGCGAATATGAAAAAGGTGATATGATATGAACGAGTAAAAGAATAACTAGAATAGTATTGTGTACATAGAATAGTAGAGATTATGGACCAGAAAGAGTGAGTATTAAGAAGAAAAAGCTATAGTGCTAGTGAGATATGATGAAAGAGGATCAGGATGTTCAAGGACCAACCTAGGAATTAGGAAGCGAAATGCTAGAAAAGTATCCCCTTTTGTTTTCTACCTGATTCTGAGACGGAATCCTTTTAAGGAGGGGAGACTGTAATAACCCCAATTTTTGTAACTATTTGAAACCCTGATGAATAGTAACTTTTGTTGATTTTGAAATATTATCAGATGGCCATATATAGAAGTTCTTTTATGAATATTCAGAGTTCATATTAGTGTTCTGTAATGAATATGAGTGTATGTAAAAGACGTCATAATTCGAAAATGAGTGCTTTGATTTTTCCCGAGAATCCACCAGACACTGAAGGAATTTTAAAGCTTTACGATTGAAGGACTTAAATCTAAGGATTATAAATGAGGATTAATGAAGGAATAAAATATACTAAGGAGGTTCTAGTAGACCCCTAACATAAGACCACAAATATGTTACGTCGAACGATCGAACGAGATTAAACGATAAATGAATAACATAACAAAGGGAAGACAAATGAGGAAAAAATACTTGTGAAAATTAGAAGAGCAAGGATTTCAACATTTGGAGCATCAATGTGAAACCAAATTAAAATATCAAGCATGATGACATCATCACACCACAAGAAATTAACACATCGAAAAAAGATGAAGTAAGCAAGTGAGGTAATCACTTTATTAAAGTAACCAATCTAGATATTAACCAAGTGTTTCACTTTATCAATTATTAAGCAATCAAGCAAGATTAAAAAGTCAAAAACTCTCTCAAACCCCCCCCCCCCCATTTCTTCATGCTCTCGACCAAAACAGAGCTAGCATATTAAAACCGCTCTATCTTTTTTGTTTCTCACTCAAATATTTTTTTTCTATAGCTCTTTGGAAAGGTGTTGAGATGTTCTACAACTCTTGCTCACAAGCCTCATCCAGATAAGCATGGTAAGACCCTCAGTTTTCCAGTTCTTTCAAGCGGACTAATGGTAACTCCGAAAATTGTAACTTATTTCTTGAACTCCTTTGCAAGTTTGATCATGATAAACATAGATCAAGGCTCTATTAAGGATTAAAAGCTCTTGTTAGCGTGTTTAAAGATTCAAGGAAGGTATACACTCATCCACCCTTTTACTATCATTAAGTTTTAAGTGAAGTCCTAAGTTATGTTCAAGAACATGCTTGTTTATGGAGTTTGGAGTATAAATGGTTAGATTTTGATGGATGTTTATTGGTGGCATGTTCTTGATATACTATTAATTGATTATGTTACAAAGATAGTTGGATTGTTGATTTGGTTGGTTTTAAGAGGTTTTAACGTAATGAAAACTGGGAAATAGTTAGTTTATAGCCGTCGTAATGCCCGATTTTATAATACATCTATTTGTGTGTCACTTTGGAGTTGAAAAACCACCTGTTGAATATCACCAATGTCATGATCAGTTAGTTCATATTTTAAGATTTTTTTTGATCTATAGATCATGTTAATCAGATTTATGGTTTAGGAGAAACGATTATTGTAAGTAACGATGTTTCGTGAAACCACCGTTACCTTATGTGTAACTTTGAAACTATTTTTGAGACCCCCAAAACACTTGTTGGATCATGAAACTTTTATGTAATGTGTTAGAGGCAGTTAGTAAGGCCCTCACGAAGGTTTTACATTATACGATTATTTTTCGATTTTATAAAAATGATAGAGTCGAGGGTGTGCAAGAGAGAATGTTAAACAATGACTTGAAATGAACGTTAGTATATATGAGAGTTAAGGCTTAGTTTCATAAGCGATCAATGACTAATCCCTAGTAATGTTATTGTTTATAGATTATCGGACCTACCCAGGCCCTCCCAGTCGCGTTCGCATTTGCAGTCGCATTTGCATTCGCATTAATGAGGCAAAACTTCTATCCTTTAACTATTAACTTCTTGACCTTATGATATTGTTTGTTATAAAGTGTACATATATATATGCATAGACTAGATATGAATTGAGAATTATTTCGAGGTATGAATGACTACCCTAAGTTATGTACATATAAGGACTTGTGAATCCCTAGAATATAAGAGTAATTTAGTGAGTGGATTCAAATGAACGAGAAAATTATTAGCTAATTATTTATATTTTCGTTATATCGATCAGAAGCTTTCTTCTGACAGTATTTATCTTAGTTCGAAGATTGTTCCTTCGAATATTATACGATTGTATATTATTCCTTTCTTGATTATCAGATGTTGAGGTATTTAATCTTATTAAATACCAGAACGAGGATAACAAATAATTTTAGCATAAACTAAACTCGTCAGGATGTGTATTTGTAAATTTATTATCTATCTATTCTTTAAAATATTTTTGGATTAATGGATGATTTAAGATGGTTTTTGGTAAATAAAGAATAAAAGATAACAATTAATTATTTTATTATTATTAAAAATCCTTTGAAGGATCAATTAATTATTTAAATATAAATATTTTCTTTAGTTTGACTATTTTGAAATATTGGTTAAGGAATCTTAATTGATATTCAAATGAAGGCTGAATTCTAAAAGTATTATTTTAAATCAGAGAATAAGAGATTATTAAATAACCTAGCGAAAGTTCTTTGATTAATGATATTCCTTAATGGATAACAAATAATGTGATGACTGTTGAGATAAATAACAGTAATAATAAGAATAAAGAGATAAGAAACATGGAACGTAATGAATGGTTTCAAATGAAAAGTATAGATTTTTGACAATTTATGGGACTCTGTTAGTGCAGGGATCATTGTATATGATGCCTTAGCAGATGTGACCGGATTGGTCAGCGTACTACTCAAACTAGATTACGGTCGACATGAACGTCGGTACCATAGATTGAGAATACCTAAAATGTGGTACTTCTGTGTAAGTGGTCGTGTCTAGTCAGTCCAGCCATTTTATTTCTGGCCCATGTGCTTCCAAAGGATGATGACAAGTTTGAAAAGTGATCTTGTCCATCAAATGGCAAGTATGAAAAGTTTTTTTGTCCTGGTCAAGTACGAAAAATGTTCTTATCCATCTATTAGTAGTAAAAAGGTTCCTCGAAATGACATGATTGAAATGATTGATCATCGTTTAATCATATTCATTTGGTTGAGAGTCCTAGTCCTTCAGAATAGAAATATTTTTAAAATTGAATTGTCACTGATAAATGCTGATAATAAATAGAATAAATAAATGGTCTTATATTTAACAACATATTGGATTGTTAAAATTGTTTGGTAATTGAACATCTTGAAACCGATGTTGATTGTTGAAAGAGGGAATGAGTAGTTGTTGTTATTAAATTATATTACAGCTCAAGTGCTGAAAAATGTTATATTAATGAACAATTGAATGAAAAGTATATCATATAGTAACTTGAACTATTGGAAATTATAAAATAGTTTAAGGTTTATAAAAGATGTTGAGATTAAGGAACAATATAAAGGGTATAAAGGTTTGATTTTTTCCCTGTTACTCCTATTGAAGTATATTCTATTTTTATAAGTTGATATTTATTGGTAGAACTGGTTGGGCATTATTTTCTCATTCAGGCTGTTTCATCTTCCAACCTCAGAGATAGCAATGTGGCCATACCATCGACGAATAGCAAGGAAGTCGGTGATATATATTAGTTCATATGAATGGCTTGAGGTGAAGGATTAAGCTGGTAGGCGGTTAGTTATCCTAGCGTGTTTTATTTAAGTTAAATTATGTAAATTATTATAACCCTTGGGTTAAGTCTATATTTGACTGCAGATATTACTTCATCTAGAAATAATGGTCAATAGCATATCTAGAAGAGATATTTGGAAGAATGTAATAATTGTTGGATCATTGTATTAGTATGTTTCAGTATTGTATATGTGCGTTCTCTGAGACTATAACATGTGTGTGTGTGTGTGTGAAAAGTAGGGGTCGAGATATGAGTAATTGTATGTTGATGAAAATTATAAAGGAAATATTTTGAAAAAGGATTTGTAAAGTAAAGTTGATCTTGACAACCCAAATTCCTGACACCAGATCTGGGGGTGTTACAGTTGTAGAAGCTGGTGTTAAAGCAAGTCGATTCATGCAAACACTGAAGGTAAAAGAAAGGAAGACTACTATGTACTACAAGGATCCAAAGCTACAGGATTTTGATGCTGAGGTATCCAGGAGAAATTTTTCCAGGGAATTTCTAGATGTTGATATTGATTAAATCAGGGAACTATAAAAGAACTTTGCTTTATTAAAATCTCAAACAGCAAATAATGATGTTGTGCCACAAAATTTAGATGTGCCAAGAAAGCAAAGGACTCAAAGACCAAAGGAACGAGTCTTGAAGATAAGGACATCAGCTCAACTGCAAATGATGAAAGACCTATCACTAGGTCCCAAGCTATCTAAAATGCTGATAGGAGTTATAAGGGGAATGATAAAGTTGGTGAAGCTTCAGCAATTACAAAATCACAAATACAGATAGATCTAATCTATTCAGTTAAGCAAAATCATGATAAAGCTGATGAGAACTTGATCTTAGAAGAAGAATCCAAGCAGATGCATAAGAAAAGAAAGGTTATTCATAGTTCTGTTTGGGCTGAAAAATTGAAGATCACTTGAAGGTATCGTAAAACTATATTTTCCTCGAATTGTCTTGTGTCTATTTTGATTCCGTAAATTTAACGAAGAACTTGAAACGAATCAAAAAAGATTGTAGGTATCATATTTAACCCCCTTCTATGATACTTTCGAACTAATAATTGGTATCAGAGTTTGTTGATTGACATACAATCAAGATCTGGAGAAAGAAACAAGTTCTTGAAAGTACTTAAAATTTTTTAATTTTCAAATATTCTCAATCTTGAAATTTTTTAATCTTAAATAATTTTAATTCCGCCATGATGATGAACAACCAAAGAATTGAAAGTATCAAGGGTCCCCCATTTGATTGAAAAAATTACAACCTAAGGAAGAAAAACATGATGTTGTTTATTAAAGTTTCGAATCCATTATATATTGGGATATTACTGAATGGTCCTTATATTCTGATGAAAGTGGTTGCTCAATTGACAACTACTATCAGTACTAGAATTTTTTCTACATCCACTCACAGGGATCTGTCAAAATAAATGGATACTGACAGGGAGTTGATAAATCTGGACACAAGCTTTCAAATCATAATAGTGGAATTAATCGATAAAGATATAAGTCATCAACTCTTAGGAGGTAATAGTGCAAAGGAAATGTAAGAAACCATTGAGCTGTTAATGGAAGGTACTGCTGAAGTTAAGGAAAATAGAATGCATATCCTGATGACTCAATATGAAGCATTTAAACTACAACCCGGAGAAACACTGCCTTCTCTCTTTAAAAGATATGTAAGGCTGTTGAGAAAATTGAAGTTACAAGAGAAAGTTTATCCGATATATAAGTCTAACAGGAAATTTATACTAACTCTAACAGTTCACTTGGAACAGAACAACACATCCATCAGAGAAAGGGTTGATTTCATCACTTTGCTCGTGGATGTGATTTATGGGAAATTGAGAACCCATGAACTGGAACAAGAGCAGAGAGCTATAATTTATGGCCCGGTTCTTCTGACAGCAAGAGTACGGCACTTGCAAAAACCACTGCACTTGTTGCTCGTGAAACTGAGTCAAGGTTTCATCCTCCTCGACGATCAAGAAAATTGTTGTAGCTGAAATTGCTTAAGGTGATCCGGAAGATGAAAGTGAGTTTTATAATCAGGAAGAATTTGAAGAGTTAGAGAATAAATCAATGGCCTACATGCCTTCAAAATTCAGTCATGGTAGATTTAAAAGAAAGCCCAACTACAAGTCAAGGGGTTCATCCGGTAGATTTCAGAAAGAAAGCTAATCATTAGGGTCAAGCTCCAGAGGATCCAGAGTAGGTTACTGATAAGTAGATTTTATATCCATTTAGAACGTTTTATATCGGCTTAAGTTGATGAGTTGACCTCAAGTACGTGGTGTTTTTAATGTATTTTATGTTGAGTATGTGCAGGACTTTAGTTGGAGGCGGGAATTGATTTCTATATGCTTTCATGGAGATAAGAGATCAGGAATTGAAGTACGAGCGCTTGCGAGAAGATTAGAATGAGAAACAAGAAATCTGCCAAAATTTTCCAGAAGCTAAGCACGCTCGTGCTTGAATTAGGTGCGCGCGCCCTATTTTCCAGAAGCAGAGCACGCCTGCGCTCCATACAGGCACGCCAACTCTAGGTCAGGCAGACAGAATCCTGATTTTAGTACATTTTGGATATTCTGAGCGGCCAAGTCAACCTGGAGCATAGAAATAAAAAAAGGAAACGGATTAAACAACAAGGAACAAGGGGAGAACTCTGGAAATCAAAAGCACACAAGATGGCTAAGTAGAAGAAGATTTAGTTCTACATAGTTCTTCTGTATTCTTCTAATTAGGCGATACTTTGGATGCTTGTTTCAGATTTGTTTTCTAAACCTTAATACTTTAATATTCTCTTGTAGTATTCAGAACCTTTTTACTATCATGTTTTCATCGGAACCCATGATGATGAGACATTCGATTATGAACTAATCGTTATCGTGGGATTCTACTGGATTTATTTATAGAGTTTAGTAGTTGATTGCCTTGAAGTTTTCAGTGAGTGATGAATTATTGATTTCCTAGTATGGTTGTGCTTAATCTTCTTGGATGTGTAGCTAAGATCTAAGATGTATTGTTAATCTCTATTGAATGCGAAAGTGGATATAAGGGTTTAGAACTTGCCATTCTAGCATAGGTTTATGGATGTTTTAACATGCATGATTTGTAGTGTAATTTAAACCATATTACGCTGCCCTATGTAACCTCAATGGATAACTTGCTCTTAAACAGTTATGTTTTCAAATCTTATAGACATATAGGGTCTAAACATAATTGGTGTATGCCCAACTTCTATCTAATTTGTGGATGTTGAGTAGTAGGGTACACGTATATTGAAAGATAGCGTGTACTAATTTCATGTCACTTTTTTGAATTTATAAGATTAAACAAAAGGATTCGCAAATAAAAGTGCTAATGCTACAACCAGGCCATAAATTGTTAAAGCTTCCATAAAAGCTAGACTAAGCAATAAAGTACCTCGTATTTTTCCCTCTGCCTCAGGTTGTCTCGCGATACCTTCTACAGCTTGGCCCGCAGCAGTACCTTGACCAACTCCAGGTCCAATAGAAGCAAGCCCTACAGCCAATGCAGCAGCAATAACGGAAGCGGCAGAAATCAATGGATTCATGATAAGTTCCTCATACAAAAAAATGGTTAATGATACAGTTAGCCGATGAATTCTAACTTAATCATTCCATCGCTACAATTCATCCAGTCAAAGTCACTATATCGTAACCATCACATACTATGATTAAAGGCATAAACTCTGAACGAAGTATTTATTGAAGTTATAATCCCATGTTTTATTTCATATAAGTAACTTGATTTTTAATCTCGTAGTTAATTCATTTTAGCATATTTACTTTAGATTCAAACTCAATTTGATACTTGTCTTAACAGTGAATAATAATCATACATTATTGCATAAGTGCACATTCTGAATTAAACCAATCTCTGTGGGAACGAACTAAACTTAATCTTATACTGCTTGTGACCGTGTACGCTTGCGTGTATTTATGCGAACAAGTTTTTGGCACCGCTGTCGGGGATCGGTGTTAAATTTAGTTTATGTGCTTGTCATCAATGGTCGTTAAAGTTCACTGACTTGGATTATTTCTCTTACCAATTTTACTTTTCTTGTGTATTTCAGGTTTTCGAGCGAGCGTGTATGCGAACACATTCTCAATCTTGTAAGGACAGACTAAAATAAGTAGAAACAGAAGTAATCATTGCAATGGGAGAACTAGCAACGGAAATGAAAGCAATGAAGGATTATTCTCAACCGAAAATCAATGACATTCATTCTAGCATTATCAGACCAGCCATTACAGCTAATACCTTTGAAATCAATCCTGTCACGATTCAAATGGTACATAATTCAGTCCAGTTTGGGGGTGCTCCATTGAAAGATCCCAATATGCACATTAGGAATTTCATTGAGATTTGTGACACATTCAAGTTCAATGGTGTTTCGGAAGATGCTGTGAAACTGAGACTTTTCCTATTTTCTCTGAGGGATAAAGCTAAGAGCTGGTTGCACTCTCTACCAACAAGTTCATTGTGATATGGGAGGATCTTGCTCAGAAATTTCTAACTAAATTCTTCCCTATGGCAAAAACACCTGCAATCAGGAATTCTCTTACTCAATTTGCACAGCAGTCGGGAGAATCTTTATGTGAAGCTTGGGAGTGCTACAAGGAGATGCTTAGGAAGTGTCCTCATCATGGAATACATGATTGGATGGTAATCAATTGCTTCTATAATGGTTTGGGAGCACAGTCAAGATCCATGCTCGATGCAGCATCAGGTGGAGCTATGGCTGCTAATGAATATCAAAACCCAACTCAGAGACTACCACAAGAAAAGGTAGCAGGAATTTTGGAGGTGGATACATCTACGGCCATAGCGGCTTAGCTAAAGGCATTGACTATGAAAGTGGATTCTCTGGCTAACTATGGAGTTCATCAGATAGCAAGTGTGTGTGAGCTGTGTGCAGGTGTACATGCGATGGGACAACGTGCTATATCTAGTGAGTCAGCAGAGTTTTTTCGCAATTTTCAGAGACCACAACAACTAGTTCCTGCCACTTATCATCCTAACAACCGAAACCATCCTAATTTTAGTTGGAGCAATAATCAGAGTGATATACAACTTCCACAATAGCCTTATCAGTAGTTTGGAGCCAAGCCATTCAACCATCCTGGTTTTCAACAACAGTATGCACCAAGGCAAAATTTTAAGCCACCGATAATGCAACAACAATCTCATGGAAGTGCCGGTCAATCTGCTAATGAAAAATATGAATTGGAGGAATTGAGGCTAATGTGTAAAAGCCAAGTGGTTTTGATCAAAACTTTGGAGAATCAAATAGGACAAATTGCTAATGCGCTGTTGAATCGACCACAAGAAACTCTTCTTAGTGATACAGAAGCTAACCCAGGAAAGAGGGAAGTTAAAGAACAGTTGAAAGCAATCACTTTGAGGTCTGGAAAGGTCGCTAACCATCAAAATTCAGCATCTAAAAATTTTCGGCATAAGCCAAGCGGGCCTGCACCTGCCCCTATACCAGAAATTATAAATGTTGATGATATAGCTGATCAGAAGGATGGCGAAGCTGAAATAAAGAAAAATTCTGCTGAACACACTATTCCTGAGCATAATACAAGAGACAAACAGGTCCATCTGCCTCATCCATATCCTAAAAGACTTCAGAAGCAGAAGTTCGACAAGCAATTTGCCAAGTTTCTGGAGGTTTTCAAGAAATTGCATATTAACAAACCTTTTACGGAAACTCTAGGGCAAATAATGAATTATGCTAAGTTCCTGAAGGGTATTCTATCTCGGAAGTTGAAGCTTGAGGAGTTGGAAACCGTTGCTCTAACAAAAGAGTGCAGTGCGGTGCTGCAACAGAAACGGCCTCCTAAACTTAAAAATCCAGGAAGCTTCACGATACCATACACCATTGGCGAGTTATCTTTCGACAAGTGTTTGTGTGACTTGGGAGCTAGCATCAATCTGATGCCATTGTTTGTCTTCAAGAAACTTGGTCTTCCTGATCCAAAACCTACGAACATGTCCTTATAACTGGCTGATCGGTCCATCACTTATTCGCGAGGTATAGTGGAGGATGTCTTAGTTAAGGTGGATAAACTCATATTCCTTGTTGATTTTGTCATCCTAGACTTTGAGGAGGATAAGAAGATTCCTATTATCTTGGGAAGACCATTCTTAGCTACAGGCCGGACTTTAATAGATGTGCAAAAGGGAGAACTTACAATGAGGGTTCAGGATCAGGATGTCACTTTTAATGTCTTTAGCGCAATGAAATTCCCCACAGATGAAGATGAGTGATATAAAGTAGAGCTGGTCGACTCTGTAGTGAATTCAGAGCTTGATCAATTGCTAAGGTCAGATACCTTAGAGAGAGCCTTAACCGGGGAATCTGGTAGGGAAGACGAAGAAGGGGCAGAGTCATTTCAGTTTTTGAATGCATCTCCATGGAAGAGGAAGCTGGATTTGCTATTCGAGTCTTTTGGATTAGCAAAGCTGAAAAATTCTCAGGAGCGTCTTAAACCATCTATTGAAGAAGCTCCCACACTTGAGCTCAAACCACTGCCTGATCACTTGAGGTATGCTTTTTTAGGTGATGCATCTACTTTACCTATTATTATTGTATTTGACCTTTCAGGAAGTAATGAAGACAATCTCTTGCGAATTCTGAGAGAGTTTAAATCAGCAATCGGGTGAACTATAGCAGATATCAAGGGAATCAGCCCTTCCTATTGTATGCATAAAATTCTGCTTGAGGAAGGAAGTAAACCTACTGTTGAACATCAGATAAGACTCAATCCTATCATGAAAGAGGTGGTAAAGAAAGAAATTCTTAAATGGCTAGATACAGGGATTATTTATCCTATTTCAGACGGTTCATGGGTGAGCCCGGTGTAGTGTGTGCCCAAGAAAGGAGGAATTATAGTTGTGGCTAATGAGAAGAATGAGTTCATCCCTACTCGGGCAGTCACAGGGTGGGGAGTATGCATGGA
The DNA here is from genome assembly GCF_009905375.1 of Apium graveolens. Taxonomy (NCBI): domain Eukaryota; kingdom Viridiplantae; phylum Streptophyta; class Magnoliopsida; order Apiales; family Apiaceae; genus Apium; species Apium graveolens. Next base: position 142,511,980 of record NC_133653.1, read on the forward strand.
TTATCAGAAGCTGAATAAAGCCACCAGGAAGGATCATTTTCCGCTTTCATTCATCGATCAAATACTTGACAGGCTGGCTGGTCATGAGTATTATTTCCTTCTGGATGGGTACTCAGGCTATAATCAGATTTGCATTGCCCCAGAAGATCAGGAGAAGACCACTTTTACTTGTCCTTTTGGCACTTTCGCTTTCTGTCGAGTTTTGTTGGGCTCTATGGAGAACCTGCTACTTTTTAGAGATACATGATTGCCATATTCTCTGACATGATTGGTATTAATGTGGAGGTGTTCATGGATGACTTTTCTTTTTTCGGGTCTTCTTATGATGAGTGTTTGCATAATCTGAGCTTGATGCTAAAAAGGTGCGTTGAGACCAATCTGGTGCTTAATAGGGAAAAATGTCACTTCATGGTGCAACAGGGATTCATTCTTTGGCATAAGGTATCTAGCAAAGGGCTGGAAGTGGATAAGGCGAAGGCGGGAGTTATTGAAAATCTTCCTCCACCAATCTCAGTTAAAGGAATCCGCAGTTTTTTGGGTCATGCGGGTTTTTATCGGCGATTCATTTAAGACTTCTCCAAAATCTCTAAACCCTTGTGCAATTTGTTGGAGAAGGATGTTCCCTTCAAGTTTGATGAAGAATATTTAGCTGCTTTCGAGACTTTGAAAAAGAGTTTGACTACAACACCTGTTATTACTACACCTGATTGGGATGATCCCTTCGAGATGATGTGTGATGCTAGCGACTTTGTAGTTGGAGCTGTTCTTGGTCAGAGAAAGAAGAACATTTTCCATGTGGTTTACTATGCTAGTAAAACCCTTAATGGTGCTCAGCTGAATTACACTACTATGGAGAAGGAGATTTTGGCAATTTTTTACGGGTTCGAGAAATTCAGATCTTACTTGCTTGGGACAAAAGTGACGGTTTACACTGATCATGTTACTATTAGATATCTGGTCTCGAATAAAGATTCTAAACCGTGATTAATTCGATGGATTCTCTTGCTTCAGGAATTCGAGTTGGAAATCAATCAGGAAAGATACGGTGAACCGTGAGGCGGTGATCACCGTTCTTGCAACGACTTGACTTTAGAAGTTTCACGTCAAGCTAAAGACGGAAAACAAGTGCTTTGTGGGAGGCAACCCACGTATTTCTGTAGTATTGTCGTTTACAAAAACAACAAAAGTATCGAGGTTGATTGGCCAGTTTTTGGAGCTTGCACAGTGTATACGCCTCCTGATTCTCCACCCGAAGAGGGTGATCCTGCCGACAATTAGGTGTGTCTTTGATATCCTTATTATTACCTTCAATGGGGTCATTCAATTTTTTAAGTTTGGGGTGGTAATTTAAGGATTAGTAGTAGTAGAGTCGTGTTCATATAGGAATCATATTACATGTGTAGTGGTAGTTCATTCATAATTTTGCATAATTGTTCATATAGGCCATAATTGTTTGCATAATTGTTCATGCTTATTATGTGAGTCCATTTAGTTGCATTTGCATAGCATATAGCATGACCCGCAGGATGAGCTATTTTCGGTTGGTAGGTAGGTGTTGATTTGGGTGTATTGATGATGAATAAAGGGATAATTAAGTTCTTATGAATTGACTTGCATGTCCAAAAGCAAAACCTATTCTCAAGTCTCATCGGGTGCTTTTGGGCTAGATCAGGGCCATACTTGTTTAGTTGTTGAAATTTAATCAATTGTATATATTTAGAATGTTTGATATTCCCTTGATGACGAAGGAACACTAAAATATAAACTGGGGGAAACCATGGATTTCATTGCTACTTGTTAATAAAAGTTAAGCGTCAAAAGGCTAATAGCCGCTCATATTTATGAGTAGTCTAGGGTTGGATGAGATGGAGCGAAACATACTCATTCCAGAAATGAAAAAAAGAAAAAAGAAAAAAAATTATGTTAGTATCTTGTTAGATATATTTGAGATGTCATGTCTAATATGATTCATGTTTAGTTTTTAGATCTTAACAAATAGGACATATCAGGACTTACTGAAATCAGGACTTACTTGAAGTCAGAACTTAATATCAGAACTTAAGGTCATATCAGAACTTAAGTGCCGGAAGACTTTCATATAAAGAAGGAAGCTGATTTACAGTAGAATATCGAGACATAAACAAAAGAAGATATGCATGGAAAGAGTTAGAAGACTGGAAAACTTGTAGAAGATATCTGATTGATATATCTTAGGAGACAGAATTGTATTCCATATCAATTAGAAGTTATCTTGTAACTGGGTACTATATAAACACAGACTTAGGGTTTACACTATATGTGTTATCATTATCGAGAAGATTATACATTGTAACCTAGCAGCTCTTAGTGATATTTGTTCATCACTGAGAGAGAACAACAGTTCTTATTGTAACAGAGTTTATTCAATATACTTGATCTTTGTTACATATTTGTGTTAAATCGATTTGATTGTATAAATACTGTATTCAACCCCCTTCTACAGTGTTGTGTGAACTAAAAATTGGTATCAGAGATTTTCTGTTAACACACATACAGTAAAGATCCAAACAATCATATCTGAAGAAGCACAAACTCCAACCAAGCCCACCAAAACTGAAGAAACTCAAAAGACTCAAACCCACAGGGGATATGAGACTATGAGGGTTCCCATACTGAGACCTTCTGAGTATCCCATATGGAAAGTGAAGATGGTTATGTTTCAGGAAGCTACAGATCCAGATTACCTTGACATAATTAATGAAGGACCACATAAGCCTACCAAGCTCTCTGTTGTAGTTGCTGATCAACCAGCAACGACCATACCAAAGGAGAAAGGTGAGTACACAACTGAGGACATCTCATCTATTGCCAAGGATGCAAGGGTAAGAAATTTGTTGCATAGTTCCATTGATAATGTCATGTCAAACAGGGTAATTAATTGCAAAACTGCAAAGGAGATATGGGATGCTTTGGAGGCAAGATGCCAGGGAACTGATGCAATCAAGAAAAATAGGAGGACTATACTCACTCAAGAGTATGAGCACTTTGACTCAAAAGTTGATGAGTCTTTAACTTACTTATATGACAGGTTTGTCAAACTCTTGAATGATCTGTCACTGGTGGACAAGGAATGTGATCTTGAAGATTCAAATCTAAAATTCCTTTTAGCTCTTCCTGAAAATTGGGATTTGAAGTCTACTACAATAAGAGACAACTATGACCTTACTGAAAAAACTCTTGATGAAATCTATGGTATGTTCAAGACTTATGAACTTGAGATGGATCAAAGGAGCAAGAGGCATGGAAGGAAGTCAAGGATAGTTGCTCTTAAGGCTGAGGAGGAATCTCCTAAAATGGCTGCCTCAAAAAGGGGCAAAGGAAAGGCTCTCATCATAAAGTCTGATTCAGAGTCATCATATTCTGATGATGATGATTCAGAAACTGAAAGTTTACTTGAAATTGATGCTGATGAAGAGATGATGAAATTGTGTGCTCTTATGGTAAATGGTATCACAAAGATAGCCTACATGAAATTCAGAAAAGGCAAGAAGTTTTCCAGGAAAAGTGGAAGTTCTGATAAGAAAGGGTTCAGAAAGTCTGAAGGCAAGGGAGGAAAGTCTGACAGAGGAGACAACTCAAATGTCACATGCTATAACTGTGGTGAAAGAGGCCACATATCTCCTGACTGCAAGAAAGGAAAAAGTGACAAAGGCAAGGCACTTATCACAAAGAAGAAAAGCTAAACAGACACTTCAGATTATGAACATGAGGTGAACTATGCCCTGATGGCAAATGTTGACAGCAGTCCTAAAACTGCTGAATTGAAGGTACCTCAAACAACTTATGCCTTCAATACTGATGATATTACTGAGTTGAGATTATATCTTAAAACCATGTTTATTAGTTATAGAGATCAGACTTTAACATGTGAAAGATTAACATCTGAAAATCTTGCTTATAAAAAGAGAAATGATTATTTAGAAAAGGAGTTAGTTTTTCTTCATCAAACTAAGAAAGAAAAAGATGATGCTTCATATGTTAGAGATGAAGTGTTAAAATTGAATGAATCTCTAAAAGCTGATTTAGAAAAGGAAAGAGAGATTATCAGAACTTGGACTAACTCTGGCAGAACAACTCAGAATTTATTAAGTAGTGGAAACTAGAAAGAGGGCTTAGGTTATGGAGATGATAAAAGTGAAAAAGGAACTGAACAAATTGAGCCAATTGTTGTTAAACAGACTTCTAAGCCAAAGGTTAATCATGTTAAGTTTGTAGCAAAAACTGTAAAGTCTGATTCTGAAAAGATGAAAGAGTCTGTGACAGAAGTTAAGGATAAGTCAACTTCTGACAAATTAAAACAGGATAAACCAGCTGAAGTCAACATATGCTTAATGACAAAGAAGCAGCTTAAGCATAAGCTGAAAGAGATTAGGAATGTCAACAAGGTAAAGGAAGCTAGGAAAAATAGGAATGGAAAGGAAGGTGTGAACAAAAGCAATAATTATATGCCTGTTCCTAATGCTCCTAGAAAGAAATGTTATAACTGTGGAAACTCTAACCATCTTGCTTCTTTTTGCAGGAAAAATAAAGATATAAACTCTTTAACTCCTAGATCAGGAGTTAAGAGTCAGTCTATTAGGTTTAAGCCACAAAATCCTTGTTTTCATTGTGGTAGTTTATGGCATTCCATTTATACTTGTAAGGAATATCATAGTTTGTACTATGATTATTATCAAATAAAACCTTCTTTAAAGAAAGTTAGTATTATTCCTTCTAAGTGTAAAGTCTGATGCAAAGTCTGATATAAGTTCTGATAAACAGCATGTTAGCATAAACTCTGAAGTTAAATCCGCTGCAAATGCTAACAAACTTAAAAAGGCCAAAGGATCCAAGCAAATCTGGGTCCTTAAAACTAACCATTAGTAGTTTTTGTGATTGCAGGGCAACAGGAAAAACATCCTAGTGCTAGACAGTGGATGTTTAGGATATATGACTGGAAATAAAGCCCTATTATCAGACTTTGTGGAGAAAGCTGGCCCAATAGTTTATTATGGAGATGGCAACATGGGAAAAACTCTAGGATATGGAAATATCAATCTTGAATATGTCATCATTGAAACAGTAGCTCTTGTCTCATGACTTAAACACAATCTGCTAAGTGTGAGTCAAATCTGTGATAGAGGTTATCATGTGGATTTCTTTGAAGAACACTGTGAAGTTATAAGCAATTCTACAGGCAAGTGGTTCTAAAAGGTTACAGGCATGGTAACATTTATGAAGCCAGTCTTTCAACAAGTTCTGATGGTTCTGCAATCTGTCTATTAAGTAGAGCATCAATTGAAGAAAGTTGGAATTGGCACAAAAGACTCTCCCATTTAAATTTCAACATCATAAATGAGCTTGCAAAGAAAGATCTTGTGAGAGGACTTCCAAAATCAGTATTTGCTCTTGATGGCCTTTGTGATTCATGTCAAAAGGCAAAACAAAGAAAATCTTCATTCAAGAGCAAAACTGAATTTTCAATTCTTGAGCCATATCATCTACTGCATGTTAATCTATTTGGTCCAGTCAATGTCATGTCTATTGCAAAGAAGAAATATGCTATGGTTATAGTGGATGAGTTCACAAGATACACTTGGGTGTATTTCTTGCACAAGAAAAATGAAACTGCATCTACTCTAACTGATCATGTCAGACAGCTGGATAAGTTGGTCAAAGATTCTGTTAAAATTATAAGGAGTGATAATGGCACTGAGTTCAAGAATTTAATCATGGAAGAGTTCTGCAAAGAGCATGGAATCAAACAGGAATTTTTTGCACCTAGAACTCCACAACAAAATGGAGTTGTAGAAAGAAAGAACAGGACTCTCGTTGAAGTTGCACGAACTATGCTTGATGAAGCAAAGCTACCAACCTATTTTTGGGCTGAAGCTGTGCAGACTGCTTATTTTACACAGAATGCTACACTCATAAACAAGCATGGAAAAACACCATATGAGATGGTGAAGAAAAAGAAGCCAAATCTGAAATACTTTCATGTATTTGGATGTAAGTGTTTTGTTCTTAAGACTCATCCTGAACATCTGTCAAAATTTGATCTAAAAGATGATGAAGGAATTTTTGTTGGATATCCACTTTCCACAAAAGCCTTCAGAGTCTACAATTTAAGAACAAGGGTTGTCATGGAATCTATCAATGTATCTTATGATGATAAGAAGATTACTGGACTTGAAGTTTTCAATGATCATGATCAACTAAGATTTGAAAATGAAGATTTAAATTCTGATACTGTATATTCTGATGACTTAAACTTTGATCCTGTAAGTCCTGACGGGTTAAGTTCTGATGTCATTGAAACCATGGTAACAACTCCAAAGGAAAATGCACCTGTCCAGGGGGAGCAAGCTGAAGATCCTACCACAACTCAAGACTCTCAAGAAGCATCAGAACCTGTCACTGGCTCTTCAAGTTCTGATTTATCAAGTTCTGATGAGCCAAATTCTGATAATTCTAGAAATTCTGACTCTTCCAATCCTGATGGATCCAACTTAAATTCTGAAGTTTCAGAGAGCATAACTATAGGGGGAGCATCAGAAAATGCTGATGGAGATAGCATGGATCATGGGGGAGGATCCAGTTCTAGAAATCAACTTCCATTTGCAAAGAAGTGGACCAAATCACATACACCTGACTTAATAATTGGAGATCCTGAAGCAGGTGTCAGAACTAGAACTGCAACATCAAATGAATGTCTCTATCATTCTTTTCTATCTCAGACTGAACCAAAGAAAGTGGAAGAAGATCTTCAAGATACTGATTGGGTGCAAGCAATGCAGGAAGAGTTAAACGAATTTGAAAGAAATCAAGTCTGGACCCTAGTGTCAAGACCAAAGAACAGATCAGTTGTTGACACAAAGTGGGTGTTCAGAAACAAAGCTGACAGTGATGGCATAATTACAAGGAACAAAGCAAGGCTGGTTGCTAAGGGTTACTCTCAACAAGAGGGTATTGATTATGATGAAACATTTGCACCAGTTGTTAGATTGGAAGCCATAAATATCTTTTTGGCTTATGTTGCTCACAAAAAGTTTAAAGTCTTTCAAATGGATGTGAAAAGTGCTTTTCTCAATGGAGAATTGGAAGAAGAGGTATATGGTGAACAACCTCCAGAATTTGAAGATCTAAAATTTCCAAATCATGTCTACAGATTAGACAAAGCACTTTATGGCCTTAAGAAAGCTCAAGAGCATGGTATGAGACTTTATCTCAATTCCTTTTGGAAAGTGGATTTCACAGAGGTACAATTGATAAAACACTGTTCTACCTCAACCATGGAAAGGACTTACTTTTGGTATAGATATATGTTGATGATATCATATTTAGTTCTACAAATGCCAAACTCTGTGAAAGGTTTGCAAAGCTAATATAGTCAATATATCAAATGAGTATGATGGGAGAACTTAGCTATTTTCTGGGACTTCAAATCAAGCAAAATGAAGAGGGTACTTTTATCAATCAATCCAAGTACACCAGAAATTTACTGAAGAAATTTGGAATGCAAGACTGTTCAACTGCATCCACTCCCATGGCCACTGCAACCAAGTTAGATAAAGATACTGGTTCATCAGTAGATATTATTAACTACAGAGGTATGGTTGGCTCTTTACTCTATTTAACTGCAAGTAGACCTGATATCATGTATGCTACATATCTTTGTGCAAGATTTTAGGCTGATCCAAGAGAACCTCATTTAATAGCTGTGAAAATAATTTTCAAGTACCTCAAGGGTACAGCTGATCTAAGATTGTGGTATTCTAGGGAATCAAATTTTAAGCAACTAGGTTACTCATATGCAGATTTTGCAGGATGCAAAATAGACAGGAAAAGCACTAGTGGAAGCTGCCAATTTCTTGGAGGCAGATTGGTTTCTTGGTTTAGCAAGAAACAAAAATCAATTTCCACATCAACTGAAGAAGCAGAATATATTGCTGCAAGAAGCTATTGTGCACAGATTCTTTGGATGAAGAATCAGTTACTGGATTATGGGTTAGAATTTTCTAAAATACCTATTTACTGTGATAATCAAAGTGTTATTGCTATGACATGTAATCCAGTTCAACACTCAATGACAAAGCACATCAATATTAGGTACCATTTCATAAGGGAACATGCGATAGAAGGTACAGTGGAATTGTATTTTGTTCCAACAGATCAACAACTAGCAGATATCTTTACAAAACCACTATGTAAAGCTACTTTTACAAGATTGGTAAATGAACTTGGAATGATTTCAGGTTCTTTTTCTAAATCTGCTTAGTTTTTGTTCTCATGCATCAGACTTTATGATCAGTGTTTACAGATTATCTTATCTTCATGTAATCTGTGCTTAAAATATAATACATTAAATGTTCTATGACTATTCAATCTAATGAGGATTACTGTGCTAGATGCTGACCTAGTAGTCTTTAACATACTGGAAATCCCATGTTTCAATTAGTTGTTTATGTGGAAATTCATTAACACAAGCAAATTTTGATATTGAGCTTAGTCAAAATTACTTTTTGTATCTTATTACTAAGTCACAAACTAGATTCTTGCTTCTTATCTGTCAATTTTTGATGTCGGTAAATCTTAAGGATAAACTACATGCTGATAAGCCTCACTTATCTAAAGAAAAGAAAAGAAAAGAAAATTAAAGTCAGGTACTCCTTTGAGATCTAGAGTAAATATGTGGAAGGGAAGACCCAAGTGCATTGCTGGTATTAAGTAATATGCATTAGAAAAGCAAATAAATTTTTCTTGGTGACTTTTCACATTCTCTGATTACTGGAGAAATACTTTGATAATAGCATAAATTCTGATAGCAGTTGTGACTCACTTACACTGAGAAGCCACTATAAAAAGGAATTTCAAAACATGCATAAAATGAGCACAAACAGTTGAGGTGGACTCATGCACAAATTTATCATATAGTAGACTTCATTATTAATGACAGATTTTAAGCACTTTTCTTAGTTATGCCTTATTTCTAAGATGTACTAAAGTATATTAGACTTTAATCTTTATCTGATATTTTGCTAATGCACACACTCTCACTCCATATGAATGATGAAAATTACTGTGGTGAATAAGTTGTTTTTGACAAGCAGTTAAGTGTCATTTTTATAAATTCTGAGGACAAGTTCTGATGGAAGTTCTGATGATTAAACTCTGAAGAAAAAAGTCTGTATTTGTATGAAGAATCACAGTAACAAACATTCACTTTTTGAGTACAGAAGCCATGTTCTGATGACTGTTAAAATCTGATAATAGTCAAGTTCTGATATTTAATTCTGATGGAAACTATGATGCTTACGTGGAATTATTCTTTACGTAACTTATTTGTGGTAAATACTGAAACGGTCATATTTAATCAGAATATAATTAGGTGAGATAAAAACAGTCATAATCATTTGGGTTACACATCGGTCTAGGGAGGCGCTTATTAAGTTAACTCTACACTTAGTCATTAATCAGTCCTCTAGCCCCTTAATATTCCATTAGCTATTTAACCGACATTTCATCTTAGACATATCATCTTCTATTCTCACACAAAATCATTCTCTCTCTTTTAATTCTCACTATTTTCCTCTTTCATAAAAATGGTTCTTGTAAACATGTTTATGACCTATGAAAACTTCAACGTCGAGTTCAGTTATGGTGACTGGGAACAGGAATGGCACGTCACTGCCATTCCTGATGAGATATGGAACTTGGTTTCACAAGAGGTTCGGAAAAATCTCTTGTTCTTTGAGATGAACTATCAACTCCATCTTGATCGCTTGGAAGAAGAAAAGAGAGAGGCTCTTCTTCAGCAAGAACGGATCATCCATCTTGCAGTGCTAGTTGTCAGCAGCAGGAGGAACTAATCGATAGCTTTCCTTCTTATACCAAGGCTGTTAATGTTCACCATCTTAGACTAGGATTATCTTGTAATCTTTTGCATGTAATCTACAAATTTCATAAAATGTACTCTTTTGATATTTTAATGAAATTTTTTTTGATTGCAAGATTTAGTCTTTGTTTATCTCGCATTATGTGCATGTGAATGTTCTCATTGAAGCCTGTTAATCTTTACTTCATCTACTTGAACTGTATTTCTTGATGAATGTTTTGATTAAAATTGTGGTTACTAATAATTTGTGCTGATTTGACAAACAAATGTTGAATTTGAATCGACATATCATGAGTTATACTTGAGAAAGTAGAAGCAATTGAGAAAGCTCAAGAGAAGCAACAGGCACAAATCACTAAGGTTCTGGAAAATCAAGCTTCTCAACAGGCTCAATTGAATGATATTCAATCTTCAGTGGAACTTCTTCTCTCACTCCTATTATCGGATGATGCCAAAAAGGGGGAGAAGATAGTTAAGTCAAAATGCTCTAATAATCAAATACTGAAGAAGAAAGATGATGAAGCTGATGACTAGGGAAACCTTAGCAAGGGTAGAGGTCAAGAGCAGAGCAGCAAGGTTTCTTCAAGGAAACTAATTACGGATGCAAGCAAATCTTCTATTCAAAAGAAGACAAGTTCTGAAGCTGCTCAAACTCAAAATCTGATAGCAAGTACTGAAACTCAAAATTTGATATCAAGTTCTGATGAGCAAAGTCTGATGACAAAGCCTGATGTTCTGATACAAGGTGGAAGTCAAGATTCTCAAAAGTTTATGCGAACTCTGAAGCTCAAGGGGAAGCAGACTACAATCTACTACAAAGATCCCAAGATTCAGACACTTGTTGAGGAAATTGCTAGAAGATTATTTCTGAAGCATAATCCAGGAATGGATTTAGAAAATCTCAAGGAGGAAGAAGCTAGATTTGAAGCTAAAAACAAATCTAAAGCCAAAAGCTTCTAATACAAAGAAACCTCCAAGGCTTAAGAAAAAAGGCATTGTGATCAAGGAGAAGTCAAATACTGAGGCATCAAAGCCCAAGACTAGATCACAGATTAAGATTAATCCCAAAGACAAAGGAAAGAGAAAAATTGATGAACCAACCAAGCCACTGGAGATGAAAATTCCTCAAATTCTGATAAAGCCAGTGTACAAAATGGTTCAAGTTACTAATGATAATCTTGCTGAAGATGAAGATGTTCAAACTCTAAAGAAAAGGAAGATTTCTAAAGAATCAAAGACAATCTCTGACAAGGCTCAAGCTGTTCAGAGTGAAGAACTGCAAGCTGCAACAGAAACAGCAAGTTCTAATAAGGTCATCAAGACATCAACCTCTGACAGTGCTCAAGTTTATTTAGACGATGGAAGTAGCTGACAAAAAGAAACTTCTGTGGAAAAATGTCAAACTATCAGATCCAAAGAAAAGCCAATTGTTATCTGATTTCATGACTGTTGGATTGAAAGCCAGAGAAGCAAGAGATAGAGCAGGGCTAGGTTTTGATGAAGCTAAGATTAAAACAGGAGTTGAAGTGCTTACTAGAGATCCATTTATACTGACTGACAGACCTCTTGAAGATGTTACACAGAAACACCTTGATAAGGTTAACTCTGTTCAAGTGGTACTGGATGCTCATGACAAACACAATGTCAAAGAAAATCTGATTCTATTTCTTGAAGATGGAAGGACATACCAGATGTCAGAATCAGATGTGCTAAACAAATCACTGAAAGAACTTCAATTCTTTCATTACCTTTTAGAGGTAAAGTCTGATATTACCAGGAGATGGTCAAACTTCATATTGAAGACCATCAGAGATAAAGCAAGAACTTCTAGTTCAAGAGTTGTTAGGTCACACACACTGTAGAGGGGGTGAATACAGTGTATAATACAATCAAATCGAACTTTAATATCTTGAGTAACAGAAAACAAACTTTATTGAAACAATAAACTCTGTTACAGTATGGAACTGTTACCTCTCAGTGATGAACAAATATCACGAGAGCTGCTAGGGTTACAATAAATAATCTTCTCGAATATGATAACACTTATAGTGTAAACCCTATGTCTGTGTTTATATACTACACAGTTACAAGATAATCGCTAATTGATATGGAAAAATAATTCTGCTTCCTAAAATATATCAATCAGATATCTTTTCTTCCAAGTATTCCATTCCTCACGGAACTCCTTCTTCATGCATATCTCTTCTTATGTTTATCTCGATCTTCTTTCCTTTAATCAGCTACTTTCCTTATCTAATTGTCCTTCAGCACTTAAGTTCTGATATCCAACTTCTGATGATTATCTCCTGATAATATAAGTACTGATATCCTTAAGTCCTGACTTCCAGTATAAGTACTGATTCCCAGTTAAGTACTGATTTGTCCTGTTAAGTAAGATCTGAAAACTAAACATAAATCATATTAGCCATGACATTATCAAATATATCTAACAATCTCCCCCAACTTGTAAATTAGCATAATATACAAGTTTAACAGATATTTGATGATGTCAAAAAAACATTAAGTACAAATGCATGAGAATTAGACTAGATAACTACAACTTACAGTCCTTAAAGCTTTACCAATATTTAACTTCTGATAACAACTTCAGTCTATACAAATATCAGAATTTAAGCAGTTGTAGATCTTTGACATGGCTTCATCTTCTGATCTCTCTGATGTCAAGAGTTGTTCTGAGATATTTCTTCAACAAACATCTCTCAGCATATCTAAGTTCATCAATCATTCTCCTTTTTGGCATCTTTAAGCTCTGCAGTATCTTCACCAATTTGAAAGATTACAGCCCTGAGATCATTAATCTTTGCTTTTCTTATATCCTGATCCAGTCTGATCAAATAAGCTTTATCAGACTCAAGATTGAATTCCACAGCCCTGTACCCTAGAAAGGTAGTTATAATTTGAGCAGAATTGGGCTTCATTTCAACTATATCACCCTTGTGATCTCTGTACTTTGGAACATATGTGCTGTCAGACTTAACAGAATAAAGCCTTTTCTGTCTCTGAATCTGATCCTTCAAATAGTTTGCAGCAGTTCCTGTCAATCTGTCATCCACTTGAAGTAAGAATAGTACATGCTCCAATTCTTCAAAATACTTCAATGGAATGGCATTTTCCCTTATATGATAAACCCTACAATCTGTCATGAAATACAACAAGATGTATTTTTTCAAGTAGGTATGATAAACCATTTGTACAGATTCTAGTTGATTCAATCTCTCAGGAGTTGCTCCAATACCTGGTTCACTCAAGGAAGTTGGATCATTGGTAGTGTTATGTATTCTTCTTTCATCAGCACTTCCCAATCCAGTTTTATCTCTTGCTTCCTTTCCAGTAACTACTCTAGCTTCAAAACCACTTGCAGTAGTCTTCAAAGGTTGAGTCTGTTTTGCTTTAGTGAAACCTGGTAGGAGTGTCTTTGGTCTATCTTCTGATATCAAGTTAACTTGAGCTATGTCAGAGGTTACTTGCTTCTTCTGAATATCAGAACTTACAGTTTCTTGACTCTGAACAACTTGTGCCATGTCAGAGGTTGTTTTAAGAACTTTTCTTGAAGTCAGAGCAAGATCATCCTTTTCATCAGTAATTTCTTCATCCTCAGGAGGCACATAAACCTTGATAGGTTCACCAACCTTTTCTTTACCCTTGGATCTTGGATCTATCTGTGGTTGTGATTTAGCCAATGTTGCTTCAGTATGTGTCCTTTCTTTGATCACAATGCCTTTGAGTTTTGGAAGTGGCTTTTTACCAGAAGCTTCAGATTTAGATGTGACTTTCTCTGATTTAAGTCTGGCTTCTTCTTCCATTAAACTCTACAAGTCCATTCCTGGATTTTCGTGAAGAAATAACTGTCTTGACATTTCCTCATTAAGATCTAAAAGTTCATCAGAACTTATCCTTTTACCAGTAGCAGAACTTATTCTTTTCCCAGTATCAGAACTTGTTCTGTGACTTGTGATTTCAGCTTTTCTTGATGTGAAACCTCTACCTTAACTATGACCTCTACCCATTCCAGAGTTTCCTTGATCATCATTTTCATCATCCTTCCCTTTCAGTGTCTTGTCAGTCTTGCATTTGGACTTAAGTACTTTCTCCCCCTTTTTGGCATCAACAGGTAGAAGAAGAGAGACAAGCAGTTCCACTGAGGCTTGGATTTCATTAAGTTGGGATTGCTAAGAAGCTTGATTTTTCAAAATATCATAAATTTGAGCTTGTTGATTATCTTGAGTCTTCTCAATATAAGCAATCCTGTCAAAGGTCGGTTGGAAGAACTTTTTCTTATCAATCTTGTGAACTTGTTCTTGCTTCATTAGTTCTTCCCTTAAGAGATGTAACTCTGCATGAGTATTTGAATGAAGACCTTGTAAATGTTTAGAACTCAATGCAGTGACTCTAAGCTGTGTTTGGAAATCATCAGTATTTAACATCTCATCAGCTTTTGTCAATTGCTCAGCCAGATTCTGTACAGTTGGAACACAGGTGACTGAGTTTCATTCCTTAGTCCACTCCTGTCCTGCAGGAGTTTTACTCCAAGGCACCGGTGCTTCTCTGGTAACATACTTCTTAGCAAGTTCAGACTTAAGAATAGTCTGTTGAGGAGCATGTCCTGAAGGACCTGCTTCATCAGCATCTGCAGTTGGAGCAGCATCACCAGTATCTCCAGCATTTGCAGCATCAGAACTTACAGACTCAGTATCATCTGATAAAACAACAGTGTGAGTAGCAATGGAGGCTTCAGCATCCTCTAATCGCTGATCTGGTTCTAAGTTCTGATCAATAGTCATATCCTGATGCTCACCTAAAGTCTGATCATCAGCATCTAGATGCAGAGAAGGTGTTGTAGATAACTCTGGAGTTTGAACAGCATCAGTAACAGGTGTTGTTGAAGGATTAGTTGTTGTTGGAGCTTCTAAGAGAATTACTTCAGGCACAACCAAGTTTTGAACATCAATATCAGTACTTGTGCCTGGATCAACAGGAGATACAGAGGATGTGTTGACCTTTTCAGAAACAGTTTCCTTAGATGGAGTTGATGGAGAAGACGTAACTTTAGCAAATTCCTTTTCTTGTGAGATCAGAGATTCCTGATCCCCTTCCTTAGCTACTTCCTCTTCATCATCTGAAACTGGCTTATTTGCCTTCTGTTTCTTGTATCTCTTTGTGAATTTGGATTCTTTGGGAGTTTCAGGAACTGTCATTCTTCTAAGCCTCTTGAGAAGCCTAGATCCCCCAATTCCAGAATCCTTCTGAGAAGTCTCTTTCTCAGCTTCACTAACAACAGGTTCTGAAGAAGGAACCTATTCCTCAGTATCAGATTCATCTCTCAAAGCAATCCTCCTTCTCTTTTGAGGTGTTTGAGGAACAGTCTTTATCCTCTTAGGTTTGGAAGAGGAAGGCTTCACAGTAGATGCTGAGAATGAGGGTTGAACAGTCTATGAAGTGGAGAGATAGGATTTGATATATTGCCTGAGGGTTGGTTGAGTAGAATGAGTGGTAGGTGTTGATTGTTGTGGTGTTGGGGTGGTTGTTGTTGGTTGTACATCAGAATAAACAGATCTATAAGTATCAGGATCAGCATTTACTAAGATCTGTTTTACAGACTGAGGAATCTGTAAAGGTCTAACCACTGATTTCTTAGTGTCAGGATTTACCAGGTCATTAAAGTAGCGTTTTGCAACTTTAAAAGGTGGAGTTGAGGAACTGACTAATTGAGGTTCATCAGTACAAAAAGTATATATAAGTTGATAGAATCTAGCAAAGTACACAACATTCCTATCCTCTGTCATCCTATCCCCAATAAAACCAATTATACCAGTTGCAAAATCAAAATGAGTTTGGTTTATAATAGCATACCCGATGTGCTGACTCAAAATTGGGATAACATCAAAATTCGAACATTTGTTCCCAAAAGCTTTAGTGATGCAGTCGAAGAAGAAGCTCCATTCTCTTCTGATATGAGCCCGTTTCAACTGCCCAAGTTTTTCCAAACTCTGTTCATACCCCAAATTGGCCATTAACTCCTGAAGAGCGGATTCCTCTGGAATTGAAAAGGGACATCCTTCTGGGGGATGTAGAGCCTTGCGTATTGTACCAGGAGTGACTGCATATGAAGAATCACCCACTTCGAAAACAATACTAGGAGTGCCATGTTTTCCACCATCATCAAAGTGCCCAGTCCGCCAAAATGTCAGAACTTGTTGGCTCGAAAAGACTGAAGGTTGGGTCAATGCATACCCGATCTCACTGTGTACAAGAAGATCTTGCACAAAATGCAGTTCAGATGGAGCTTCAGCATGATCAAGAACTGCAGCATAGTTGTTTGGAACAAATTTAGCTCCATCAATGATTAAATCCTTAGGTGCCATGTGAAAAATTGAGATTTAAGAGTGCCTGTTAGGTGTTTGGTAAAATGTCTGTATGAAAAACCAACGTGAGAAGAAGGAGAGTAAAAGCAAAAAAATATGAAGGAAAATAAAAGATTAAAAAAAATCTTCTCTCTTTCTTACTTATACTCTGAAAAAAAATGTTACCGTTGGACACCTGTCAGACATGCAGTAATAACGGAAAGTTACGGGGCTCGAAAAAACAGTAATCATTACTTACCCACTTGCCGTTTTTCAAGGAAAAACTGTTCCACTTACCCAGATATTCCATTAATCAAGGTGAAACAATTTTAATTCAAAATTGAAACCGTTCCCACTTATTTAATTATTTTTTCACTACAACATTAATATTCTGAAAAGAAATCAAGTGAAAATGACCAAGATAAATCATATGAGTAAGTACTGATAAAGTAAAATCAGAACTTAAATTAAAACAGAATTTATATGGTCATCAGAATATGAGTATTTATCAGGATTTATCAATGCATTACAAAATAACTTAGAGACAAAATCTTGAAACAAAAACAAATTTCATTAATATATCAAGTGAATACATTCATGAAATTGAAATTACATCAGCACTTGTACAAGATTTCCCTAAGCTGCTAAACCTAACGTCAACAGCCTTTGTCCTAGCTCAAGAAGCAGGGCAAGGCTGATTATGAAGAAAAATAGGAAGAAGAAAATAAATCATTTCTTCTTCCTACTCTCGACAAACAGAATGGCGAGTCGAATGATTCGCTCTTGCTGGCGGAGAGCTTCCAGCCTTTCCTCCTCCAATCGCTCCAGATGGCGATGGTAGTCCATATAGAAGAACAGGTGGTGAGTGAGTACCTCCTATGGGACAGAGTCCCATATCTCATCAGGAATGGCAGTGACGTGCCATTCCTGCTGCCAATCGGCACAACTTAGCTCCATATTGAAGGTTTCATAGTTCAAAAACATGTTGTATCTGACCATGGTGTTTTTGAAAGAAAAAGTATGAAGGTAAGGTGAGGTTGAGAGAAAAGATTTGATGGAAAGGATGATGTGAAGTGGTTGCTTATATAGGCAAGAGAATGCCAGGAGACGCAAAGAAATTTAATGCTGACAGGTAGAATTAATTCTACCTCGTCTCCCAAGACTTGGAAAAAGAAAAACATTCATTGGAAAGAGAAAACATGGTTTAATGCGCACAAGAAGCAAGTAAAAGTTGACTGTTCAAGTACGAATACCATTAACCCTAACCATAGTGACTATTAATCTTCCACTTCAACATATTCTAGTTTGAACGAGACTGTTATCAAATTTTATCCACAGATAAGTCAAGTAAAGAATTAGACTGTAATATCAGAACTTAGACTTATATCAGAACTTGACAGTCATCAGAACATAATTTCTTAACTCGAAAAAGGAATGCCTATCTTAGTAAGTCCTCATACAAGTTCTGAGTTATATTCTTCAGAACTTTAATCATCAGAACATGCAATCAGAACTTGTCCTCAGAGTTTGTGCAAAGTGACACAATGACTGTTTATCTAAAACAGCATAGACCACCACAGTAATTTTCATCATTCATGTGGAGTGATTAGTGTGTGCATTAAGCTAAATGTCAGACAAAGAGTAAAGTCTAATTCACTTCTGTACATCTTAGAAATAAGGCATAACTAAAACTTTGCTAAAGAGCTGACATTATTCTGTAACCTACTGTTGAATGAGTTCATGCTTGAGTCCACCTCAACTATTTTGTGCTAATTTTGTGCATCTTTTTAAATTCCATTTCACAGTGGCTTCTCAGTGTAAGTGAGTCATGACTGCTTATCAGAATTTATGCTATTATCAGAGTATTTCTCCAGTAATCATAGAGTGTGAAAAGTCACCAAGAAAATATTTTGTTTTTCTAATGCATATTTACTTAATACCAGCAATGCACTTGGGTCGTCCCTTCCACATTTTTACTCTAGATCTCAAAGGAGTACCTGATTTTATTCTTTGATCCTTTTGCTTTTTCTTTTTGATAAGTGAGGTTTATCAGCACTTAGTACATTCAGCAGATTTACTAGTATCAGAACTTAACAGATGAGTAGCATTATTCTAATTTGTGACTTAGTAATAAGATAAACAAAGTAAACTCAACTTAGTTCAATTATCAGAATTTGCTTGTGTCAATAGATTTCCACAGAAATAATTACTTCTTACATGGGATCATTTGTTTATTGAAGACTACTAGGTCAGCATCTAGCACAGTTATCCTCATAGGATTGAATAGTTACTTAAACAGGCATATCACTTATCAGAGTTTAGAAACATATATCAGACAACAGTCAGTACTTAAACACATTTGTCAATTAAGCACAGAATATACAAAGAGATTAAATTCTGTAAATACTAATCATAAAGTCTGATATAACAGAACAAGACTAAGCAGATTTAGAGAAAGAACCTGAAACCATTCCAAGTTCATTTACCAATCTTGTAAAAGTGGCTTCACACAATGGTTTTGTGAAGATATCTGCTAGTTGTTGATCTGTTGGAACAAAGTGCAATTCCACTGTATCTTCATCCACATGTTCCCTTATGAAGTGGTACCTGATGCTGATGTGCTTTGTCATAGAGTGTTGAACTGGATTACCTGTCATAGCAATAGCACTTTGATTATCACAGTAAATAGGGATTTTGAAATATGTTAACCCATAATCGAGTAACTGATTCTTCATCCAAAGAATCTGTGCACAACAGCTTCCTGCAGCAATATATTATGCTTCTGCAGTTGATGTGGAAATTGACTTTTGTTTCTTGCTGAAATAAGAAACCAATCTGCCTCCAAAAAATTGGCAGCTTCCACTTGTGCTTTTCCTGTCAATTTTGCAACCTGCAAAATCTGCATCTGAGTAACCTATTAGTTTAAAATCTGATTCTCTAGGATACCACAATCCCAGATCAGTTGTACCTTTAAGATACTTAAAAATTCTTTTCACAGCTGTTAAGTGAGGTTCTCTTGGATCTGCTTGAAATCTTGCACAAAGACAGGTAGCATACATGATATCAGGTCTACTAGCAGTTAGATAAAGTAGAGAGCCAATCATACCTCTATAATCAGTAATATCTACTGATTTACCAGTATCCTTATCCAGTTTTGTTGCAGTGGCCCTTGGAAGTGGATGCACTTGAACAATCTTGCATTCCAAATTTCTTCAGCAAGTTTCTGGTGTACTTAGTTTGACAAATAAAAGTGCCTTCTTCATTCTGCTTGACTTGAAGGCCCAGAAAATAGCTAAGTTCCCCCATCATACTCATCTGATACCTTGACTGCATCAGTTTGGCAAACTTCTTGCAAAGTCTGTCATTTGTAGACCCAAAAATGATATCATTAACATAAATCTGGACCAGAAGTAAGTCCTTTCCATGGTTGAGGTAGAACAGTGTTTTGTCTATTGTTCCTCTGTTGAATCCACTTTCCAGAAGAAACTGAGCTAATCTCTCATACCATGCTCTAGGAGCTTGCTTAAGTCCATAAAGTGCTTTATTAAGCCTGTAGACATAATCTGGATGTTTGGAGTCTACAAAGCCTGGAGGTTGTTCAACATATACTTCCTCCTCCAATTCTCCATTGAGAAAAGCACTTTTCACATCCATTTGAAAGACAGTAAACTTTTTGTGAGCAGCATAAGCCAAAAATATCCTTATGGCTTCTAACCTAGCAACTGGTGCAAATGTTTCATCATAATCAATTCCCTCATGTTGAGAATATCCATTTGCAACCAGCCTTGCCTTATTCCTTGTAATTATACCATCACTGTCAGTTTTGTTTCTGAATACCCACTTTGTACCAACAACAGATCTATTCTTTGGTCTTGGCACTAGGGTCCAGACTTTGTTTCTTTCAAATTCATTTAACTCTTCCTGTTCTAGTTCTGACACCTGCATCAGGATTTCCAATTATCAAATCAGGTGTATGTGATTTTGTCTACTTCCTTGCAGATGGAAGGTTTTCTCTAGAACTGGATGCTCCCCCATGATCCATGCTGTCTTTATTTTCATTTTCTGACGCTCCCCCTGAAACTATGCTCTCTGAGTTGGATTCTTCAGAATTTAGATTTTCAGCACTATCAGAACTTGGCTTATCAGAACTTGACGAATCAGAACTTGAAGATCCAGACGTATGTTCTGATGTTTCTTGAGATGTGGTAAGATCTTGAGTATGCTCCCCCTGCACAGGTGCATCTTCCTTTGGCATAGTCACCACAGTTTCAATAACATCAGAGTTTAATCCATCAGAATTTACAGTATCAGGACTTAGACTGTCAGGATTTTCAGTATCAGAATTTGAGTCTTCATTTTCAAATCTCAGCTGATCATGGTCAATAAAATCTTCAAGACCAGTAATCTTCTTGTCATCAAAGGAGACATTGATAGATTCCATGACAACTTTTGTTCTCAAATTATAGACTCTGAAGGCTTTTGTGGAAAGTGGATATCCAACAAAGATTCCTTCATCAGCTTTTAGATCAAACTTGGATAGCTGTTCAGGATGAGTCTTGAGAACAAAACACTTGCATCCAAATACATGAAAGTACTTCAGATTTGGCTTCTTTTTCTTCACCATCTCATAAGGTGTTTTTCCTTGCTTGTTAATGAGAGTTGCATTTTGAGTAAAACAAACAGTCTGCACAGCTTCAGCCCAGAAATATGTTGGAAGCTTTGCTTCTTCAAGCATTGTACGTGCAGCTTCAATGAGAGTTCTATTCTTCCTTTCAACAACTCCATTTTGCTGTGGAGTTCCAGGAGCAGAAAATTCCTGCTTTATTCCATGGTTTTTGCAGAACTCTTCCATTATCAAATTCTTGAACTCGGTGCCATTATCACTCCTTAAGGTTTTTACAGAATCTTTGACCAATTTATCCAGATGTTTGACATGATCAATCAAGATAGATGCAGTTTCACTTTTTGTGTGCAAGAAATACACCCATGTGTATCTAGTGAACTCATCCACTATGACCAATGCATATTTCTTCTTTGCAATAGACATGACATTTACTGGACCAAATAGATCAACATGTAGTAGATGATAAGGCTCAAGAATTGATGATTCAGTCTTGCTCTTGAATGAAGATTTTCTTTGTTTGGCCTTCTGACAAGAATCACAAAAGCCATCAGGAGCAAATACTGACTTTGGCAGTCCTCTCACAAGATCTTTCTTGACCAGTTCATTTATATTGTTGAAATTTAAATGAGAGAGTTTCTTGAGCCAATTCCAGCTTTCTTCAATTGATGCTCTACTCATCAGATAGATTGCAGAACCATCAGTACTTGTTGAAAGCTTAGTTTCATAAATGTTACCACGCCTATATCCTTTCAGAACAACTTTGCCTTTAGATTTACTCACAATTTCACAGTGTTCTTCAAAGAAATCAACATGATAACCTCTGTCATAGATTTGACTTATATTCAGCAGATTGTGTTTAAGTTCTGAGACCAGAGCTACTTCTTTAATGATGACATTCCCAAGATTGATATTGTCATATCCCAATGTTTTTCCAATGTTGCCATCTCCATAAGAAACACTTGAGCCAGCTTTCTCCACAAAGTCTGATAGCAGGGCCTTATTTCCAGTCATATGTCCTGAACATCCACTGTCCAGAACTAGAATATTTTTCCTGTTGCCCTGCAATCATAAAGACCACTAATGATTAGTTTTAAGGACCCAGACTTGCTTGGATCCTTTGGTCTTATCAAGTTTGTTAACATTTGCAGCGGATTTAGCATCAGAGTTTATGTTAACATTTTTCTTATCAGAATTTACACTATCAGACTTTGTATCAGAATTTACACTAGAAGGAACAATGGAAACTTTCTTCAAAGAAGGTTTTATTTGATAATAATCATAGTACAAACTATGATATTCCTTACAAGTATAAATGGAATGCCATAAACTACCACAATGAAAACAAGGATTCTGTGGTTTATATCTAACAGACTGACTCTTAACTCCTGATTTTGAAGGTAAGGAGTTAATGTTTTTATTCTTCCTGCAAAAAGAAGCCAGATGGTTAGAACTTCCACAGTTATGACATGTTTTCCTAGAAGCATCAGGAATAGGTTTATAATCATTGCTTTTATTCACACCTTCCTTTCCATTCCTATTTTTCCTAGGTGATTTTACCTTGTTTGCATTCTTAACATCTTTCAGCTTATGCTTAAGCTGCTTCCTAGTCATTAAGCCTATGTTTACTTCAGCTGTCTTTTTCTGTTTTAGTTTGTTAGAAGTTAATTCCTCTTTAACTTCTGATTTCTCATTATCAGACTTTACAGTTACAAACTTAACAGGTTTTAACTTTGGCTTTTGCTTAACAACAGGCTTAATTTCTACAGTTCCTTTATCATTCTTATCCTCTCCATAACCTAAGCCTTCTTTCGAATTTTCACTACTTAGCAAATTTTGAGTTGTTCTGCTAGAGTTAGTCCAAGTCCTGATAATCTCTCTTTCCTTTTCTAACTCAGTTTTTAGAGATTCATTCATTTTTAGCACTTCATCCCTAACATAAAAAGCATAATCTCTATCCTTCTGAGTTTGATGGAACATAACTAACTCTTTTTCTAAGAAATCATTTCTTTTCTTAAAAGCAAGATTTTCAGAAGTTAATCTTTCACATGTTAAAGTTTGATCTCTATAACTAACAAACATGGTTTTAAGATATCTTCTCAACTCATTAATATCATCAGTATGAAAAGCATAAGTAGTCTGAGGTACCTTTGTTTTAGAACTACTCTCAACACTTTCTTTATCAGCATTTGCCATCAATGCATAGTTCTCCTCACTTTCAGAGTCTGAGGTGTCTGTCCAGCTTTTCTGCTTTGTGACAAGAGCCTTCCCTTTGTCACCCTTTACCTTCTTGCAATCAGGAGATATGTGGCATTTCTCACCACAATTATAGCATTTGACATTGGTATAATGTCCTCTGTCAGACTTTCCTCCTCTACCTTCAGATCTTCTGAAATTCTTCTTATCAGAACTTATGCCTTTCCTGGAAAACTTCTTTCCCTTCCTGAACTTTCTGTATGCAATCTTTGTGATCCCTTTCACCATAAGAGCACACAGCTTCATCATCTCCTCATCAACATCAATCTCAGGCAAGCTTTCAGAATCTGAGTCATCATCACTTTCAGAACTTGATGACTCAGTATCAGACTTTGTGAAAAGAGCTTTACCCTTGTCTTTCCTTGATGTAGTTGCCTTCGGGGATTCTTCTTCAGCCTTAAGAGCAACTGTTCTTGACTTTCCTCCTTTTCTCTTGCTTCTTTGTTCCATCTCAAGTTCATGAGTCTTGAGCATTCCATAAATTTCATCAAGAGTTGTTTCATCAAGATTGTAATTGTATCTTATTGTTGTTTCCTTCAAATCCCAATATTCAGGAAGAGCTAACAGGAATTTAAGGTTTGAATCTTCAAGATCATACTCCTTATTAACCAGTGACAGATCATTCAAGAGTTTGACAAATCTATCATATAAATCAGTCAATGATTCATTAGCATTTGAATCAAAGTGTTCATACTCTTGAGTGAGTATTGTCTTCCTGTTCTTTTTAATCGTATCAGTTCCCTGACACCTTATTTCCAGAGCATCCCATATCTCTTTAGCAGTCTTGCAGTTAATTACCCTGTTTGACATTACATTATCAATGGCACTATGTAGTAAGTGTCGTACCTTAGCATCCTTAGCAATTGATGCGATATCTTCAGCAGTATAATCACTCTTTTCCTTTGGTACGGTTTTTGCTGCTTCACCTGCAACTGCAACAGCGAGCTTGGTTGGTTTGTGAGGCCCTTCCTTGATTCTATCAAGATATTCTGGATCTGTAGCTTCCAGAAACATGGTCATCCTCACCTTCCATATGGCATATTCAGATGGTCTCAGTATGGGAACTCTGATGGTTTCATACCGACTTTGAATTTGTGTCTTTGGAGGTTCTTCAGTTTTGATAGGCTTAGTTGGAGTTTCTGTGTCAGACATGATTGTGTTTGGATCTTTAACTGTATGTGTGTTAAAAGATAGGCTCTGATACCACCTGTTAGGTCACACACACTGCAGAGGGGGTGAATACAGTGTATAATACAATCAAATCGAACTTTAATATCTTGAGTAACAAAAAACAAACTTTATTGAAACAATAAACTCTGTTACAGTATGGAACTGTTACCTCTCAGTGATGAACAAATATCACGAGAGCTACTAGGGTTACAATGAATAATCTTCTCGAATATGATAACACTTATAGTGTAAACCCTATGTCTGTGTTTATATACTACACAGTTAAAAGATAATCGCTAATTGATATGGAATATAATTCTGCTTCCTAAAATATATCAATCAGATATCTTTTCTTCCAAGTATTCCATTCTTCACGAAACTCCTTCTTCATGCATATCTCTTCTTATGTTTATCTCGATCTTCTTTCCTTTAATCAGCTACTTTCCTTATCTAATCGTCCTTCAGCACTTAAGTTCTGATATCCAACTTCTGATGATTATCTCCTGATAATATAAGTACTGATATCCTTAAGTCCTGACTTTCAGTATAAGTACTGATTCCCAGTTAAGTACTGATTTGTCCTGTTAAGTAAGATCTGAAAACTAAACATAAATCATATTAGCCATGACATTATCAAATATATCTAACAAGAGTTATAGAATTCATTCCTAATATTTTTGAAGATGATGGAAGTGAAACTCCAATGAAGAAGGATTCTGCTAAGCTTGAAGTGTTACAGAATGAGAAATGTCTGTGCTATAATGAAGAAACCATATCTCTGCTTTAAGGACTGCAATCTATCAGATTGGGAGTCAGAATGAAGAGATGAAGCAAGTCAAGACTACAATGTCTTAAGTCCTGAGAATTAAAGAAGAAAAGCTGATATCAAGCTTTGTCAAGAATTATTATGGATTCGGATTGACTCAGTGAGATTGGTAAAAGCTACAAGGACTGTAAGTTGTAGTTAGTTTTCTAGTTAAACTCTTATTGCATTTGTACTAAAATGTTTTTAACATCATCAAATCTATTAACTTGTATATTTTGCTTAATTTACAAGTTGGGGGAGATTGTTAGATATATTTGAGATGTCATATCTAATATGATTCATGTTTAGTTTTCAGATCTTAACAAACAAGACATATTAGGACTTACTGAAATCAGGACTTACTGGAAGTCAGAACTTAATATCAGAACTTAAGGTCATATCAGAACTTAAGTGTGGGAAGACTTTCATATAAGGAAGGAAGCTGATTTACAATAGAAGATCGAGACTTAAACAAAAGAAGATATGCAAGGAAAGAGTTAGAGGACTGGAAAACTTGTAGAAGATATCTGATTGATATATTTTAGGAAACAAAATTGTATTCCATATCAATTAGAAGTTATCTTGTAACTGTGTACTATATAAACACAGACTTAGGGTTTATACTATATGTGTTATCATTATCGAGAAGATTATACACTGTAACCTAGCAGCTCTTAGTGATATTTGTTCATCACTGAGAGAGAACAACAGTTCTTATTGTAACATAGTTTATTCAATATACTTGATCTTTGTTACATACTTGTGTTGAATCGATTTGATTGTATAAACACTGTATTCAACCCCCTTCTACAGTGTTGTGTGACCTAACATATCTGATTATGCAGAATTGAACACGGGTGAGCTTTTTAATACTCGAACAATTAAGTTCTAGGGGACTTTGTGCCTAGTGACCTAAGGCTTGTTCATTCTGGAATCTGCTAACCTAACACTCGCTACAGGGGTATTATTGCCTAACTCTTTCGGGGCCTCATCCATTGCATGGTCAAATAAGCATTTGTGTTGATGTGTTCAGTGTTGTAGCATGAATCCCTGTCTAACTCCAGTGGTGAAGGTGTTTTGGAGTCGTGATGTGTTTAGCGTTCATTCTAGTTATAAACTTGTGATTATTTTGGCGAAGAATAAGATATGGTTTTAATCTAGTGTTGGGAGTATTTCTGATAAGCAAAGTGCACACTCACGCTTCTGTGCTTGTAAGTTAGTGCATTGGATTTAGTCGAGCTCTATTTAGATTTATTATATTATTAAAGATATGGACTTATTGATCTGGTTATGGTTATGCCGATGGGATCTTTGCATTGTCATGTATTTGCATTCATTCATTTAGTTGCTAAGAAGAAGAAGATTTAGTTCTACATAGTTCTTCTGGATGAAAGGAATATGTCCTAAGTCCAATCATGTATTAGGATTTAGGAATAACTTCATGTGTAATCTGTTTTGATTTTATTGATATTAATAAAAGACTTGTTTTGTTTTTATTACGGGCTCTATCTATTTAAGTGTTTAAATAAGATATACCATAGATTAGAGTAAAGCTTTTTATGGATTATGATGAGATCATAATAGTGAGACCTAAAAGATGATAACTCTAAACTTAAATAGTTCCTGGTCGTAGGATTACTAACTGGTAATTAATAATCCGTAGAGATCGGTACATACTATGCTTGCTTCATTATGAAGGATGTCTGTTCTCATAGACATTTGTGTGGTGACACTATAGCTAGTATGTAGGTGCTTATTATGGAATAAGTTCACTAAACATGACTCGCACAGCTAAACAACTGATGGAGTTCACTCACGTGTCAGCAGTTGTTCACATAGTGATAGTTGTACAAGTATCCTTAGACTTGAGGTCATCATAGTCATCTCGTGTACACTGAACTATGCTTTGGTTTAGTTCTTAGTCTCCAGGGACAATTATTAGGGCTCTACTGGGTATAGGAAATTGTACACGAAAATAGTGTATGATCAATAAAGGATCTACCCCTTCCAGTGAAGGAAGCGAATGTTCAAGCCTGATCCACTTATGCTAGTTCAGGAATCTCTGGCCAGAGTAAATGAAATTAGAAAGGAGTTTCTAATTTGCATAGAACTACGCATAGTAAATGGTAAGAAAGTGATTGAATTAGATAGGCTTGACACGAGATCCATACCTTGTATTTAATCGGGATATTGTAGGGTAGAAGGAGTTTATTGTACGGTAACTATTCACTGAATAGGTTCTTGGTATTCTAAGCAGTGAATTCATATTATCCGGATAGTCGCGATATGCTGAGAAGTATCCCTCACGATGTAGAATAAATGTGATTAATTAATTAATCATATTTAATAAATTAAAGAATTTATATAAATAATGATAAAATAGTTTTATTATTATTTATTTCTACTACCGGCTTAATATTGAACCTACAGGGTCACACCATAAAAGAGAATGATTTAATGGTGAAGAATTAATTAATAACGGCTGATAATTATTTATTTATGAAATAAATAATTAATTGGAAAATTTAATAATTGATTAAATGAGATTTAATTGATTATAAATTAATTAAGAAAAGTTCTTAATATTATTAATTAAAGGATTTAATTTTTGGAAATTAAATCAAGAGAGAGAATTATTTCTAAAGTGTTTAGAAAAAGGGTTAATAATTAAAAGGTATTTTAATTATTAATGAGAATAATAAATGGGATAATAATAATATTATTTATGGGAAAATTGCAGCTGAAAATTTTTCCTATAAATATACTATTATAGACCCTATTTTCATTCTAACCCCAAAAAACCCAAAAAGTTTGGAAAACCCAATTCTCTCCACATCCTTCCTCCTCCTTAACATCGTTTTCTTGGTAGATACCGGTGGAGTGCTTCACACTTGAGGAGCAACTGCTAAGGATCTCTGATCGTTGTCTCCGAATTATTTTAAAGGTTAGATTCGATCCCTACGTTTTTACCACGATTTATATGCTTTTATTTGGATTTTATATGTGCGAAAGTGTTTTGCCATGCCTCTGCTGCGATTAAAATCCAACAATGGTATCAGAGCTTAGGTTGTATGCATATAGATCTGTGGTAAAAATTTTAGAATTTTATGTGCTTGTATGAATTAATTATAATTTTTACAAGTTATATCATGGATTAATTTTGTCTGATAAGAAATCGTTTCTCAGAATAATTTTGAATGTTGATCCGGGTTCTACAAGTGTTGTAGATCGTCTGGGTATTTTTTTTATAATTTTATGATGTATAGATTATTTATTATGAATTTTTGAACTTGTTGCAATTAAATTCGTAATTAAATAAAGTCATATATATATATATATAAATAAATTGTTAGTATATATATTATGCATCTGCTGTTGTCTGTTGTGTCTGATATACTTTTGTTGATGGCACGGAAGAAGACAGAGAAGGTACGGCGACACGCTAATCGAGAAAAGGCGGCTGCTGCAAGAAAAAAAAAGGGGTGCCGCGCATTCCGGGAATGCGTTACACCCTGTGGCGCATTCACGGAATGCGTTACACCTTTTAATTGGTTAAAAGGGTTGTAACGCATCACCGGAATGCGTTACAGGGCTTGTAATGCGTTCCTGTAATGCGTTACAGCCCGACTGTCCATATTAAAATTGATTTTCTGGGAGTTTCGTAACTCCGTTTTGGGCGTGCAATATACCGTTGGATTCGTTTTTCCGAGATGGATCTAATGGAGTGTTTATATAAAAGTTTATATAAAATTTTAGTTTATATAAAAGTTTTGAACTGTTTATATTTCCGGAAGTGTTTTAAAGCTGTTTTTAACTGTTTTAACTGCTTTTAAATGCTTCATGTGATACATAGAGATGTATAATGCTTAGACTAATGTGCTAGATGATATAACATGCCTACCTTGATGTTTATTCATGTTTATATATGTGATATATGCTTAGTTTATCATGCGATGATAGATTTAGGTGAACTTAAATTAACATAAGGCGTTTGTTAGACAACCTAGTATAGTGAAATTGTTTCATAACCTTAATAATAATATTATGAATACAATCATGAGATTCTTGTGTTTATGAAACACGTAATTGAATATGAATTTTCGATATGAGAGAAAGGATGATTCTGTCAACAACAAATTTCTATCTGTAAGAAAGGGTTATTAAGTGACGCCTCTTGACAATGCTCCACCCGATCTGGGAATCATCTGATTATTGATTTGAAATATTTAATATAAAAGGAAGAATCTCTTTATAATATGATTATGATTGTAACGTAATATAATCCCTCTAAAATTAAATAATATCAAGTAGTAATTGGCCAATGATACAACGGGCTTGTGTCGGTCATAGCCTTCTAACATGATAGAAAGTAGTTCTTATTTTTGAATCATTGTCGGTTCGTGCTACAGCCGAGGACTTTGATTTCGAAATAAGAAATACTTGTCTATTACATAGAGATGTGTACATTGAATAAGAATCTAAAGGTCGGTACGTGCCACAGCCGTGGGCCTTTGGGGACTGATTCAACTGTACGGAATGTTGGGTTATACTTGACTTAGAATATTGAGTTTGTCATGCCACAGCCGAGACTCAATTATTCAAGAGGCTAAAGTTTGATTAGGGAATAACATTAGATGTAATTGACAAGAGTTGTCTGCCAATTGAACATTACATGGCGGTTCGTGCTACAGCCGGGGTTGTGTAATGGAATGTAGGATCCCTATTCCCACTAGCATTATGAATGCTTAATTTTTCACGTAGGGGGTTGAATAAATTAGATAAACTAGTGGGAGCCACTTATGAATAAAGACCCGATTCATATAGTGTTTTAAAATGAAATTGAATATTTTCTAAGTGTTGTTATGTGTTTATCATTTACAGATTTACAATATACATTATGTCTTCTACACTATCACTCAGGAGCATACTGGATGCTCACAAATTGACTGGTCCTAATTATGCTGACTGGCTTCGAAACTTGAGAATTGTTCTCAGGATTGAGAAGCTGGAATACGTGATTGACTCACCTAAGCCTACTGAACCTGCTAGTGATGCACATAATGATGAACATGTTGTGTATCGTAAGTGGATAGATGATGCAAATATTGCTCAATGCATCATGCTAGCTTCCATGAACATTGAGCTACAGAAGCAACATGAGCATATGGATGCTCACACTATCCTCATGTATCTACAAGAGTTGTATGATGTGGCGGGGAGGACAGCTCGATATGAGATATCGAATGAATTGTTCGGTTGTAGGATGTCTGAGGGATCATCTGTGAATGACCATGTACTTAAGATGATCAATTTGATTGAACATCTTGGACAACTTGGTTTTGCCATGGATGGGGAGCTGAGCCAAGACTTGGTCTTGCAATCGCTTCCGAGTTCGTTCTCGCAGTTTGTTGTGAACTTTCACATGAATAAGTTGGATGTCAGCCTGCCTGAACTCCACAACATGTTGAAGACTGCGGAATCAAATTTTCCCCCTAAGAAGAGTTCTGTTCTTCTAATTGGTGAAGGTTCCAATCCTAAGAAAAGGAAGAGGAACCCTTCCAAGAAGAAGAAAGTAGGTGAGAAAACACCGGTTCCATCAAAAGCTGAAGACCCCAAGAGCAAAGTTGTTTGCTTTCACTGTAACAAGGTGGGGCACTGGAAGAGGAACTGCAAGGTTTACCTTGCAGAATTGAAGAAGAAGAAGGGTAGTGAGACTACCGCTTCTGATTCAGGTATGTTCATGATAGAAGTGAATATGTCATTAAGTCAAATTTCTACTTGGGTATTAGATACCGCCTGTGGTTATCATATCTGCAATTTGTTGCAGGGACCAAGGAGAAGTAGGACTCTTGAGGAAGAGGAGGTGATTTTATTGATGGGAAATGGAGCAAGAGTTGCTGCTGAAGATGTAGAATCATTTCATTTACATATGCCTACGGGCAAGACTATTGTTTTAAATAATTGTTATTTTGTTCCCTCGATTGTGAGGAATATTATTCCCATGTTAGACTTGGCTGGATTTTCATTTATTATTGAGAATAATGAATGTTCTATTCTTAGAGATAATATTCTTTATGGACGTGGTACTTTAAATAATGGTCTGTATAAATGTGACATAATTTACTTCAGATTGAACAAACTAATAAAAGAAAATGGATGATGAAAATCTCACTTCATTGTGGCACTGCAGTCTCCATTTAGTAGACATGGAGAGAGGGCTGCAAATTTGCTAGGAATGGTACACACAGATGTATGTGGACCAATGTCTACGCAAGCCATGGGTGGATTTTCATACTTCATTACTTTCATAGATGATAGATCTGGATTCGGATATGTGTTTGATGAAACACAAGTCTGAGGCCTTTGAAAAGTTCAAAGAATATAAGTATGAAGTGGAGAAACAACCAAACATAGTATTATAACTCTTCGATCAGATCGAGGTGCTGAATACTTTAATGGAGTGTTTCTAGATTATCTCAAAGTAAATGGTATAGTCTCCCAATGGACTCCTCCAGATTGGTATCTGAAAGGAGAAATCGAACTTTGTTAGACATAGTTCGGTCCATGATGAGCTATGCAAATCTTCCAGTATTCCTATGGGGTTATGCATTGGAAACCTCAGCATATTTACTGAATATGGTGCCTTCCAAAATCTATTCCTCAAACTTCGTATGAGATATGGAAAGAAAGAAAACCGAGTCTTAAACACGTTAAGATTTGGGGATGTCCAGCTTATGTCAAGAAAGTTGACCCAAATAAGCTGGAATATCGATCCGTAAAATGTAGTTTTGTGGGATATCCTAAAGAGACTTTAGGGTATTACTTTTACACTGATCATCGGGTGTTTGTCTCCAGACATGCTACCTTCTTGGAAAAGGATTTTATCCTTGAAGGAAACAGTGAATGCAAAATTGAACTTGATGAAGTTCAAGAAGCACAAACTACTACAGATCGAGTGGAAACACCTGTTCTGACTGAACAACCTTTTGTGGAACAGCCCATTCATAGATCAGGGAGAGTGTCTCGCCAACCTCAGAGGTATTATGGCCTTGTCATTGAGAATGAAAATGAGTTGTCGATCATTGATGATGACGACCCTGTGACCTATAATGAGGCTGAGTAGTGTTGACTCAGAGATATGGCAAAGTGCCATGAAATCCGGAATGGAATCTATGTATACGGTATACGTAAGAATGATTAGAGCAGATGGCCAGGTGGAGACCTTTAAGGCCAGGCTTTTGGTAAAAGGATTCAAACAAAGGCAATGGATTGACTTTGATGAAACCTTTTACTTGTAGCCCTGTTAAAATCAGTTCGGATTTTGCTTGCGATTACTGCTTACTACGACTACGAGATCTGGCATATAGCCAGATGGTTTTCTTTCCAAGGGAAATGAAAACCTAGTGTGTAAGCTACTGCGAACCATATGTGGTTTAAAGCAAGCTTCTCGAAAGATGGAACATTCATTTTGATGAGACAATCAAAGAGTTTGATTTTATCAAAAATGTAGATGAACCATGCGTCTACAAAAGGGTTAGTGGGAGCGTGGTAACATTTCTTATATTGTATTGAAATAGAGTTGACACACATAACAACATAGCAGACCCACTCACAAAGCTACTTTCTGAAAGTCACTTTGATCGTCATAAAGACAAGATGGGTATTAGATACCAGAGTGATTGGCTTTAGTACAAGTGGGAGATTGAAAGGAATATGTCCTAAGTCCAATCATGTATTAGGATTTAGGAATAACTTCCTGTGTAATCTGTTTTGATTTCATTGATATTAATAAAAGACTTGTTTTGTTTTCATTACGGGCTCTATCTATTTAAGTGTTTAAATAAGATATATCATAGTTTAGAGTAAACCTTTTTATGGATTATGATGAGATCATAATAGTGAGACCTAAAAGATGATAACTCTAAACTTAAATAGTTCCTGGTCGTAGGATTACTAACTGGTAATTAATAATCTGCAGAGATCGGTACATACTATGCTTGCTTCATTATGAAGGATGTCTGTTCTCATAGACATTTGTGTGGTGACACTATAGCTAGTATGTAGGTGCTTATTATGGAATAAGTTTACTGAACATGACTCGCACAGCTGAACAACTGATGGAGTTCACTCACGTGTCAGTAGTTGTTCACATAGTGATAGTTGTACAAGTATCCTTAGACTTGAGGTCATCATAGTCATCTCGTGTACACTGAACTATGCTTTGGTTTAGTTCTTAGTCTCCAGGGACAATTATTAGGGCTCTACTGGGTATAGGAATTTGTACACGAAGATAGTGTATGATCAATAAAGGATCTACCCCTTCCAGTGAAGGAAGCGAATGTTCAAGGCTGATCCACTTATGCTAGTTCAGGAATCTCTGGCCAGAGTAAATGAAATTAGAAAGGAGTTTCTAATTTGCATAGAACTACGCATAGTAAATGGTAAGCAAGTGATTGAATTAGATAGGCTTGACACGAGATCCATGCCTTGTATTTAATCGGGACATTGTAGGGTAGAAGGAGTTTATTGTACGGTAAACAATGATAAAATAGTTTTATTATTATTTATTTCTATTACCGGCTTAATATTGAACCTACAGGGTCACACCATAAAAAAGAATGATTTAATGGTGGAGGAATCAATTAATAATGGCTGATAATTATTTATTTATGAAATAAATAATTAATTAGCAAATTTAATAATTGATTAAATGAGATTTAATTGATTATAAATTAATTAAGAAAAGTTCTTAATATTATTAATTAAAGGATTTAATTTTTGGAAATTAAATCAAGAGAGAGAATTATTTCTAAAGTGTTTAGAAAAAGGATTAATAATTAAAAGGTGTTTTAATTATTAATGAGAATAATAAATGGGATAATAATAATATTATTTATGGGAAAATTTCAGCTGAAAATTTTGCCTATAAATATACTATTATAGACCCTATTTTCATTCTAACCCCAAAAAACCCAAAAAGTTTGGAAAACCCAATTCTCTCCACCTCCTTCTTCCTCCTTAACATCGTTTTCTTGGTGGATACCGGTGGAGTGCTTCACACTTGAGGAGCAACTGCTAAGGATCTCTGATCGTTGTCTCCGAATTATTTTAAAGGTTAGATTCGATCCCTACGTTTTTACCACGATTTATATGCTTTTATTTGGATTTTGTATGTGCGAAAGTGTTTTTCCATGCCTCCGCTGTGATTAAAATCCAACATTGTATTCTTCTAATTAGGAAATACTTTGGATGCTTATTTCAGAATTGTTTTCTAAACCTTAATACTTTAATATTCTCTTGTAGTATTCAGAAGCTTTTTACTATCATGTTTTCATCGGAACCCATGATGCTGAGACGTTCTTTTATGAACTAATCCTTATCATGGGATTCTAACGGATTTATTTATGGATTTTTGTAGTTGATTGCCTTCAAGTTTTCAATGTGTGATGAATTATTGATTTCCTAGTATGGTTGTGCTTAATCTTCTTGGATGTGTAGCTAACATTTAAGTTGTATTGTTAATCTCTATTGAATGCGAAAGTGGATATAGTGGTTTAGAACTTTCCATGCTAGCATAGCTTTATGGATATTTTAACATGCATGATTCGTATTGTAATTTTAACCATCTTACGCTGCCATATGTAATCTCAGTGGATAACTTGCTCATAAACTGTTATGTTTCCAAATCTTACAGACATATAGGGTCTAAACATAATTTGTGTCTTCCCAGCTTCTATCTAATTTTTGGATGATGAGTAGTAATGTACAGGTATATTAAAAGATAACATGTACTAATTTTGTGTTGTCTGATCAGTTATAATAACCATCACATACTATGATTAAAGGCATAAAATCTGAATGAAGTATTTAATGAAGTTAGAATCCCATTTTTTATTTCATATAAGTAACTTGATTTTTAATCTCGTACTTAATTCATTCTAGCATAATTACTTTAGATAATCAAACTCAATTTGATACTTGTCTTAGCAGTGAATAATAATCATACATTATTGCATAAGTGCATATTCTGAATTAAATCAATCTTTGTGGGAACGAACTAAACTTAATCTTATACTGCTTGTGACCACGTACGATTGCATGTTTTTGTGCGAACAGTTACAAGTCAAGCTGGATAGATAAGAGCAAGACAGAATGTTACAACTATAATGAATTGGAGCCCGTTGCATCTTATTATAGAAAGTGCAAGGCATCAAAGGCAAAGGATTCTTATGAAATTAAAGAAACTTACGAAAAGACAGAATGAGAAGCTGAAACAAAGTTGAATGCATATGTGGTAAAGAAAAGAGGAAGAGCATATATTGCTAAGGAAAATGCTGGGATGATACTGATTTGGATGAAGAGGAAGAGTATGTTAATCTAGCTCTTATGGTCGACTCTGCAGAGGAATCAACACAATCATCTAAGGTTCCTGAACTTATCACTATTGATATATCTGAATCTGAATACAGATCTACTCTGCATGAACATACTTTAGAATTGTATAATGTTCATATAAGCATGCTTGCATATAAACTTGAAAATGTAAGTTGGTTCTTAAAGCTGAGAGTTTGACCTCTAGAAATGAAGAACTATAATTGCTTGTAGTTGGATTAGAAGACCTTAAGCAGAAAAATGGATATCTATAGAATAAGGTTAAGTGTAACACAAACATAGAAGTCATTATTAGAACCCAAATTGCTTATTTGGAAAAGAAGTTACAGGCGTTCAAGAATGCAGCTGTGACTCAGAAGGAGATAATAGATAGTCAGAGGTTTAAGTCTAAGACATTCATAGGAATTGACTATTCTAAGTTAGCTTGTAAAAAATATGCCGGTGCATCAGAGATAAATAGGTACCATATGATATTAAGGATGCTATATCTCCGTTGTTCACTGAATCTATTTCAGAACCTTTGGATGAAGTAAGTTTGTTGATCAATGAAGAATTGATTTCTGAGGATAAGGAGAAAGAGAAGGTAGATGTATCCCCTAAGACTTCTAAGATTTTAGTTAGTAAGGAAATATAAAGTTGACCAAGGTAACAAGGTGGATAAATAAGGAACAGACACACTTAAAAAATCAGACATCATAGATGATTCTAAGACTGATGAGGTGTTAAGGTTAAGTATAAGAAGAACAAGAATGGTAAGGTAGGTGTGAATAAGAAATCTAATTTTGCATCTTCCTCATCTGCATCTAGATAATAGTGTAATAAATGCAACTTTGTTGCACACCTTAC
Source organism: Apium graveolens (assembly GCF_009905375.1). Lineage (NCBI taxonomy): Eukaryota > Viridiplantae > Streptophyta > Magnoliopsida > Apiales > Apiaceae > Apium > Apium graveolens. Next base: position 142,548,345 of record NC_133653.1, read on the forward strand.
ACATGTATGCATAAAAGTTAAAGTAGAATCTGGTGCATCTTCTAGTATACCTGACATGCCTAACATGCCTAGTTTTCATGAGACATGTGGCATAGTTGGTTGTATGCCATGTTCTTTTGTTACCATGTCTGAGTATTTTAATGCTTTTCATGCAACTGCTAGCACTTGCACTGACACTAAGACAAGCATGAGTAATGAGCACACACAGGAAAAGACTGTAGTACCTCATGTCTCTAAGTCTGACAATAATGTTGAGACTGGAACTGAGAAGGAAACAGTCAAAGTGAAAGCTAAGCATGTTAAGGTTACATGATCCTGTGTCAACCCCTAAACCTTCAGGACCTAAGCAAGCTTGGGTACCAAAGTCTTCTTAATCAATCTGTGTTTGCAGGGTAAGGTGCGAAAGGAAAATATCATGTAGATTTTGGACAGCGGGTGTTCTAGACACATGACAGGTGAAAAGTCCATGCTCACGGGTGTGATAAAGAAAGTTGGCCCTATAGTTACCTTTGGAGATAACAATAAAGGATTTAATACGGGATATGGCAATTTAGAAACTGGGAATGTTAATAGTGAAAACATTTCTCTTATGAAAGGATTAAAGAAAAATCTTCTGAGTGTCAGCCAATTTTATGATAAGGATACAAGTTGATTTTTGGCCATAAAGGTGTTTGATTACTCACAGGAAAGATGAGAAGCTTTCTTTGCAGGGAGTAAAGATGAGAAGATTACTCACAGGAACAAGAAGCTCTCGCATTTGAATTTCAAGACAATGAACTCACTGGTAAAGAGGGAGTTGGGGAGAGGTTTACCACAAATGGAATTATGTCAAGAAGGACTCTATGAAGCATATAGAAAAGGGAAGTCAAAGAAAGCATTACATGGAAGCAAGGAAATGACAAGCATAACTGAACCTCTTCAGTTAATTCACATGAATTTATTTGGTCTAGTGAATGTATTGTTACTATCACGAAAGAGATATGCTTTATTGATAGTCGATGACTACTCAAAGTACACATGGTGTCGTTCTTACTATCAAAGGATGAAGGACCATAGATGATTGTTGATCATATAAAGAAGATTGAGTTGGAAGTGAAACTACCTGTCAGAAAGATCAGATCAGATAATGAAACAGAATTCAAGAATGCTTTTCTTAATGAATTATGCATAGAGAAAGGTATTTCGAGACAGTATTCAGCACCAAGAACTCTACAACAAAATAGAGTAGTAGAAAGGAAGAATCGTATCTTGGTTGAAGAAGCAAGGACTATGCTAAGTGAATCAAGAATTCCTATCTATTTATGGGCTGAAGCCGTCAGCACAGCGTGTTACACTCAAAATCGTACCCTGATTAATAAAGATCATGATAAGACACCTTATGAGATCATGGCTGACAAAGGACCAACACTATAATACTTTCATGTGTTTGGACATAAATACTTTATGCTTAAAGAAGGAAATAAGCATTTGGGTAAGTTTAATGCTAAAGCAGAAAAAGGCATATTTCTTGGCTACTCTCTGGAATCTAAAGCATATAGGGTTTATGTGATTGCTGATCAGAAGGTGATTGGAAGCCTTAATGTAACGTTCGACGACACCAAATTGGCAAGCCTGTAAAGAGAAAAGGATTCTAAATCACTGGAATTTAAGAATCTTTCAGATGATCCTTTAAATCAAAAAGAACCTAAGATTGCTCGTGTTATACCTACGGTAGTGGCAATAGTGATCCTGAATCAAGTGGGGGTAGTAGTGGTAATGTAGGTCATACAGAAAGTCCTACAAGAACCATTACTCACAGATCCGAATCATCAAGTCATGCTGGCAGTAACTCAGGGGGAGCAGAAAGAGGATCTACAGTTCACACTTAATATAATGTTGAACAAGGGGAAACATCAAGATCTTATATGACTAGACAAAGATTATAGAACAGAGACCATCCCTTTGAGCTGATCACTGGCGATCCTGAAACAGGAGTGAGGACTAGACGTGCTACACAAAATGAATGTCACTTTTTAGGGTTTCTTTCAGGAATGGAAACTAAGAGAGTGGATGAGGCACTTAAATATCCATATTGGGTTATTGCTATGTAAGAATAACTCAATCAGTTTGAAAGAAAGAATGTATGGAAGCTAGTATCCCGACCAAACGACAAGTCGGTAATTGGCACCAAGTGGGTATTTAGAAATAAGCTAGATGAAGATGGCATTGTAACGAGAAACAAGGCCAGACAGGTAGCTAAATGTTACTCTCAAGAAGAGGGAATAGATTATAATGAAACCTATGTTCTAGTTGTAACGTCCTCCAAACCCCGGTTAGAAGTTTGGGGCTCATAACACTTACCACAATATTTAAACCAATATATAAAGTATTATATGCATTGACCCTTCTTTACACAACCACGGATCGCAACAGGTTAAAGTATGAAAACAAGCCACAACCTTAACTTTTATTACATCTTACCAAATCCCAACTAGTTTAACGTACAATTGATAATGATATCGTTCGTACAATCTTGCATAACTTCTCTACAATATAAAGCTCCTGCTAGCTCCATTCAACTTAACCTGGAATCCTAGCTCACACACTGGACTGGGAATCCTCGTTACCAACAATTTCCTTTTCAACTGTTGAAAACATAAAAAGATTTGCAAGAGTGAGCTAACTAGCTCAGCAAGTCATAATAGCAATAAATGAGGTTAAACAATAACCAATTGAAATGATTCAGAAGAATCAAGTTTCTGAATAAGCAATGATTAGAATTGGATATTCACTTTTCGTTTTAAAAAAAACAAGGTTAGGCTGCTGATCATTCACGCACTAATCCCGAGCAAGGCTCCCAGCTTTGCTCTATATACTGGATCCAATGCATGCATTGGCCTATTATGACCACGAATTTGGTCTGACCACGAATTTGGCCCACATTTATAAAACCATCTAATTTTAAAATAATTCAATATGATAACCAATGTAAATCCATACGCTGAATCATAAACTACATTTATCTTGAAGTATGATTCATAACACCATGAAGGCATAACAGGGAATTTAAAAAGATTGGCTTTCAATCAAGGAAAGAATCATAAAGTAGAAGACCAAGGGTTCAAGGGTTCCAAGAATTGGTCTTCTGTTAAACAAGGAATAAGGGTTGGTATGTCAAGCAATTCAATATCAGAAATCAGTATGTGGTAAATATGTATTTGTGGAGTAGTATCGTATGTGTCTGGCTCGTATCTGGGAATTCAACAATCAATGGTTTATGAAGAATAAGGCTTATGGCTCAAGATCAATAAGAATCAGGGTTCAAGGTTAAATAGTTTAAAGCGCTTGCAATATAAAACATGAGTTATTTTGAATAATAGCGGCATATTATGAAATAGTTCGAAAATATTTGCAATATATCTTGAAGAAAGGTTCAGAAGTACTTGCCTTATCACCGACGGTTTCCATTTTACTTGTACTCATCTAACAGTTTTACTCATCAACCACTTTTCTTCTATTTCTATTCCTTGCTTCTATTTATCAATCACTTTCCTTCTCTTTCTACGCTTTGATTCTATTTATGGATCACTGGTTTCCTTTTCTATGCCTCGCTGACTCTGCTAGGCATCACAAGTATCTATCAATTATTCATACTCATATTATTCTAATTGTCATATAGATGTCATAAGCTTTTATCTACCCTTCGTTTTACCCAAATCCGACGTACGGATTGAAAGTTATGAATAAAACAGTCAAACCATAATCACATAAGCATATAACACATTAATCAATGAACACGTAGCATATAGCACGCAAGGTATTCAATCAAAATAATTTCTCAACGAAGATTCGGGGTGAAAATGATTTTTCAGGTATTTAATACGAATTTATGAACATTTTTCGAAATTAAAACGGGACTCCGAATCAATTTATAATTAAATAATAGAGTTCGAACACCCGAATCAATCTTTGAAATAATTTTATAATAATTATCGAGCCTTGAAAATAATTTAAAATAATATTTTAAAGCTCGAAATTATTTTTTTGGAATTTTTAAATCAATTTTAAATAATTAAATCTAATTATTAAATCAATTAAAATTAATTATTAATTAATTACATTAATTAATCAATTAATTATAAATTATCGATTAATTAAAATAATTAAAAACTAATTAAAATTAATTAATAAAATAATTTCGATTTATTTTTGAATAAATAAATAATTAAAACTATTTTCTGAATATAAAATAATTAAATAAATAATTTTTCTGATTTTTAAAATAATGTAATATCGTTTCTAAAAATAAAGTAAACAGCGATCCTCTTTTTGTAAAACCTTGAAACTCGAGTGACTAAATTGTAAAAACAGCTGTAAGAATCTGATCTAGCAAAATTTGGATCAAAGTCGGGTTATTTTCCCGGGTCGAAATTGACCCGACCGGATCAACCAAGAACAGGCTGCCAGTGCCAGAATCCGGCGACGGCCAGTTCTCCGGCCACGCTCCGATCTGGGCAAAAATGACTCGGTTTTATCAGTTTTTCGGCACGGTTACAACCAACACGTTACCAGCATCTCAGAAATGGTACAAACTTCAGCAATCAATCGTCCAAATGATTTCTCCGGCTTAATCGAACAAAATCCGATCAAAAACCGACGAGATGCTAACTAGCTCAAATCGATACCAACATAGAAGATATACACACGGGAATGAAGCTTAAAAAACAGGCAATCTAACACTATATTCACAATCGTTCCAGAATCACTCAAACTGAAAATCCCAAAACTAATTAAGAACATTCAAAGCTTCAGAATCCTATTTTTTTGAAAATCAAACAACCATTTTAACATGTTATTGAACTCTATTTTTGACGTATAATATACCAAATTGACCAGAAAAATATTATCTACACAATGGAATCATCAAATCATATCAACAACATCAAGAACAAATTTTCATAATTTCATTCATAAATAATTCGAAATAAAATAATTAAATCAGAACAATACCTTGATTTCTGCATAAAAACGGATGATTGATTATGAAAGTACTTTTCGAGAGTTTCGTTTTGATATGTTGCACGCCCGAATCGGAGTTGGATAACGCCTTCGTTCGTAAGTTTGATTCTCAAGAACGCGATATTAATTCGACATTTTCTCTGTATTTTATGGGGTTTTACTAACTGATTATGATTACACAAATAAAATGAAATAATAAAAGGTCTATATATATTTTTGGAATATTGGTTCATTTTGGATCGTTTTGGATCGTTAAATTAGTTACTTAGCCGCTAAGTAACTGCAAAAATGATCTGATTTGATATCCGTATTGGATAATTATCCAAACCAGGCATCTTATAAAAAACTATATATGAGAATAACGTAATAATATCCCGTCTTTCGAGAATACGGGGTTTGTTGATTCATCGAAATGATTATCGTATTGAGAATCTTGCGTTGGGCCGCGCATGGGTCTAACCGTAATCCGGATCGAAAAAGTCGAAACACAGAAAATGTCCGGAATTACCAAATTAGGTTAGGAAGGAGTTTTCGGAAGAGTTTCGGGTTGTAAAAACGTAAAAATGGTTGAAGTCGGACGATTCCTGGCTTTATAAAATAATTTTGTAATTATTCAGAAAATAATTAATAAATTTATAAATCAATATAAAATCATTTAACAGTCCAAAAATTACCAGAAAATATCGTAATTATCTATATTTTATCCTGGTCATAATAAAATTAACATACTTATACTTTATCACATATAAACATCCATATATCCACATCAATCATTAGATAATTCACCAAAAATCACATAATAATCATATAAAAATTATTTATTGATAAAAATAATTACACACGACATCGCGGATGTTACATCCTTCCACCCTTAAAAGGATTCTGTCCTCAGAATCACTCTAAGGATCAGATAGTGATACCTTCAAGTATCGCACTCTCATTTTCTCAGGTTGATTCCTCAACCTTACAACTTTTCATAAACTTTTACTCGCAACATCAACCATTACTTAATAACCTCTAGTTGACATCATATTCTATCTGTTGCTCATATAACTCAACTCGAGTCTCCGTTTTATATATAATGGAGCTAAATTACTTTTCCTGAGTATACACGTATAAATACCGTATGAATCTGCTAAACGTGTGGCGATGAAGCCAACTTACTTACACTTATCCTTACTATTTTACGATCTCAAAAGGGACCAACATAACTCTTACTAATTAGCTTTTCTTTGTAATTCTAGTAATTCGTGCTCATGAACGTTTGCAATAGCTACTGGTTATTGAACCTCATTCCCACATGTTTCTCTATTCAATTAACTTAGTTCATAATCACTTCAAATCGCATTCGAGGCACTCTAGTCGTTCTTTTAATCTTCTCGTCCATCTACGAATGATATACTGGAACTATGTCATATTTGATTTCTAACGTTCTCGAGATTACTCCAGAGTTAAGAATTAACGAGAAAATCTCGACTGAATATGACTGACGCACAGACTTATCACCATATTTCATTTTCCTTGAAGCACAATCGAGGATGTTTATCGAGCGAAAATCTCTTACCATTTTAAAGAAAGTACATTAACCAGGAGGCATCACCGGCATACTTTTAACCTATATTATCATTTATTTTGGTTCTAAGGAGTTCTCATACGAGACTGACTGCAATGCGTTCCTTGACGTCTAATCACATATAACGTTTATTCTTTCTTTATGCCATACTATAGAGAGTCTTCTTTGACATCTATGTCTCGTATCATACCTTCGGAGTAGCTTGAATCTCTTGAGTTATCATTGTTTAACCAAATTCCTATCTTTTTAGTTCCTTTTTACTTAATATCTGTTCATCTAGAAGTAGTACATACCATTCTAGTTCGACATAATTTATTGTATTCTGAATACTTCGGTCAAATTTCAAATCACACAATATTGATTATCTACAATTAGTTTCTGGATCTGATGACGTACCACCATTTCTTTAAGAAGCAACTAACCCACTTATGGGATAAAGCGTTTATTCTTAAATGAGAATGATCAGGTTTAAATAACTTATCAATAATAATGCAATTAACGATTTTCTCACTTTTGGTTCTTAGGTGACATCACCATGACATTTCTTGGAGAAATATATCCATCTAGTCTTTGCTGTCCCGCCTTAACTCCTTGATACGTGTAACATTTGCTAATCTATCCCACCATTTCTTTCTTCATATCTGGCCACCAATAATTTTCCTCTAAATTTCTCTACATATTGGTACTCCATGGATGGATTGAATATCTTGGATTGTGAGCTTCTTGTCAAATTCCATTCTTCAATTCTATCACTGGTGAAATCCCATATTCTGAAATAAATTCTGGGAATGCCTTGATCATCCTTTTGAGTATATATATATATATTTTCTAACGATAATATCTTGATCTATTATTTTCCCTTAACATTTCTTTACCTTCTCTAGCAATTCCGGCTGAAAAGTCATACTATACATATTTGCATTATTAGGTTTGTAAACTCAGGCTTCCAATTTCAACTTTTGAAATTCCTTTTATAAATCTGCTGACACTGTAGACACGTTCGGTCTTTCCTTTCTGATTAATACATCTGTTACTACGTTTACTTTTCCTGGCATTTTATGAAATTTCTTTATCACCCTTTTGATTCCACTTCCTTTTCTATCTCCGTTCTTTTTTCTCATAGCTTATTCAAAACCGAACTCTTGACATTAATACTCATTTTGTCGTCATATCAAATTAGATATTAATAAAAAAATTGATGCTCACAACATCCCATTCTGATGTAAACATCAATCATCTGTATTAATACCACTTTCGATATTTAACAACAACCTAAGTATCAACATCATTCGAAAACTGAATTAAAACTGTATCTTACACTTTATCCCAAAACAGAAATACTTGACCAATCATTATTGTATGATTATCATAAACAAGATGTCCTTTGATAAAACTTTGTTGCAGATGATATACTGGTGTAGTTATTAATTTCTACTTTATTCCATCTCCCTTCTTCCTTTCTTCTCGTTGCTTCATCTTAAATCTTTAGCTTTTGAAAATATTCTTCTCACTTGTCCATATAAATGACTTTTTATTTCTCTTGTCCATTATGAAGGACATACTCATCCAAGTAAAAACTCACACATTTGCAGAAATTTTCTGAATTCTACCAGTGTCCTTACTTTTCCCCAATTCCTCATTGTTTTAATTTCGGATTTGAAAGTCACATCAAAACTTGACTTAATCTAATTGGAATCGATCGCCATGTAACTGCCCATTAATTGGTAAAATTAACCAATTAACTCACTTAATTGATCAATTGTACCAAGTGATGACTAGTTAAATGAAATCAAAGACCAATTATATATAGTCGAATTGGATGTAACAACCTCTTTCAAAAACCGAGATCACAATTAATTGGAGTATCAACATGCATATCTATGGCACACGGAAATATACTTTCCGTCTTTAAGAGTAGGGTATTTTTCCAAAAAATTGGGCAGCATCTCCTTTATATTATTGACTACATGTCGGACTCAAGACGACACCAACAATCAATCAAACAACCAACAATCAATCCTCATGTGTACCAATCTACTACCACTTTTTAAACTCACCATTTCACCATCTCATATAATGTTAATCAATACAATCCATATTTTAGTTCAACCTAAGATTATAGTGAACGATTCTGATGATACCATGTCCTTTATCTTATCTTCTGATTATAACAGAATATCAATACTGAGTATAATTATAAATTATTCTAGAATTCTTCTAGTTCATGTTTTAAGTAAAGCTCTCTACTTAACAATTCGTCCATCCTTGGAAATATACACTTGTTCTTATTAGTTAACTTGTTTAACCTCTAATGACTAACACCTGGTCTCAACCAACATTCTTAAAATCTTGCGAATGAGTTCATTTGGTTTTAAAGCTTCACATCTTAAAAATTGTTGCAGTCAAACCACTATACCTTCATCTCCCCTTATGTCTTTCCATATTGAACCTTCTTTGCCGACCCTGCTACAAGCGTAAATTTTACCACAATCACTTTCTTGAGTGGGAAAGCCCAACCATCCCTTAATGAACACACTTAAAGTTTATTCGTATCTAGCATTTCTTCGATCCTGAATCTTCATGTTAAATATCTCCCACATGATTGAGGTATGCTTTATTTTTACAATGTTTTAATCGATTATCTGGTTATTATTAAGAATTTCTTCATTCACCTTCATTATCCAATCGATCATTTGCCTCATCTGATACATGCAGCTTTACTTTCTTGTTTCTCTAGTTAATTTACCTCATACGGTTTGGTAATTACTCCAATTCACGCCAAAATTTCATTCTTGCAACGTATCATGTATACAGATTTCCGCCTTTGATATAATGTCCTCGCAACAATCCCGTTATCGGCATAATGATTCCTTTCTGCAAGTAAATGTCCACCATTCTTCGGCTTGCAATTATCCACACTTTTTACGTAACTCCATCTGCTACATGGGTTCATTTTAGTTCCTTTTTAAAACATTCAAAGGATATACCTTACACAAGAAGGAATTTGTGTATATGATTCTGATTAGAAACTTTTTGTAAGGAATAAGAGTACAAGGAAATAATCGGAGAAATTCATGAATCAACAAATCAGGATTTAAGAAGAATGAATGAATAATGATTTGAATAAGAATAAGACAACCATATTAGTACTCAAGATGGCCAGTCTTTCATACCATATGGCACACAGTACATGATTAGGTGGCGTTCCACCAGACTCTTTGTCGTTTCGACAAATCATCACACCATAACACTGCTCGTCCCAATTAGGAAACAATATTTTGAAGAAGGAATGATTTGAAAGGGATTCAACAATCACCTTATAAATCTGATCATGAAAGAAGTTCATACTTTACTCGAGATTTATAAGAATGATAAGAAAGATAGATATCATTGGTCGTCATCCGCATTTTATCTGTTTACAGCTTCAACACTTTTCCGATCAATAGATCACATGCCGAGTCGTATATCAACTTTAGAAAGTTCTCAAAAATGCTTTCTTGAATTTATTATTAAAATAATTTTCCACTTACTAGGTCTTGATCTTTAGCGTCACTTTTCCACGTTTATATACGATTTTATTTGCAATCTTACGAGATTTATGCTCAGAACTTCAAATTTCGCTTATGCTGCCAATCGTTCAACTTGTCGCCTCTTTTGCTAATAACGTTCTCCCTTTAGAAGGTCTAAAGATTTCTTTAATCTTCTTTGCTCGTACTCAGCTTCTCGTGAATCGACATATTCCTCGTGCTATAATCGTCTCAGCAATTGGATAAACAATTTCTCTATAATAGCGGGTCCACTTGTCCTTCTAAACGAACCATACTAATTTCTAAAACCAGTATTCGTCTGGATAATCTGAATCGAATAAAAAACTCAAGTAGTATTTGGACAATCAAGTTTTTAAAACTTATTTTGTTCCAAGGAATTTTAGAAAAATTTCGTGAAGAAAATCTCTTTGGAAAACTGGTTTAAAATTTTGAAAATCATACACATGGTCGTCATTACTATATGAGTTGGTTGTCGTCCTTCCCAACTATCGTAAGGAATCCAATTAGGAAAATAATCAGATAAGAGCCCATTCCTTTCCATATATCTTCTACCCCTTATTGGGTCCATTTTGCCTTCATTGGTCAATAAAACTCCAGTTACAGTTGCATACTATCTTGTTCGTAACTTCACTTCTAGTCTTCCATACTGGTAAAATTCCCATCCTCATCTCTTACGGCTACTAAGTATAACAAATCTATCCAGTAATCATCAGATTTATTTTATAACACAAGGTTGATTTATATCACATTACTTCTATACGTATCATGTTTGATCATATCATCATCATATAATTTCAAGAAAACTCTCGATTTCCAATCCACTCAAATTTCTTTAAAGATTCATCTAGCTCACTCCACAAGATAATCGTGGGTGGTATACTCATTAGTAGCTCCCTATAACCTGGTAGCGGCTATCTTCCGAAACACACGTATACTCACTCTAGGTTCTTCTAACATTTCTTAATGCCTTGTGTACTCACCATATGTTATAGCTTTCGAATCCATCCTTCGGGGTGTTATTACCCAATAAGACGAGTTTTGAATGGATGTTATAGAATAGAATGTAGAGTAGACAGAAAAGATACGCACACAACTAAATATTCGGTAGAACTAGAATCAGTGTATGGGGGATTTTCGAATAGGTAGCCTCGCATCAGGGGATGAGATAATAGTTTGAAAAGGTGCAATCGCTGTGATTAGAAGTGACATAGCTACCATGTGTGGAAGAGCAGAGCGTGAATCAGATGATAGTCTTCCGAATGAAAGCTCCAAATGATCAGACGATCCAGGGATAAAAGAATCTTCCATCGCCGCCATCTAAAAATCGCGTCGGTAAATAAGGATGTCGAATCTCATCACGAATCATACCAAAACCTATTATACATTCGCACTCAACCTCTCGACGTTCTATCTTTCTATTTCCTAATCCTAATAGTAACCCTCTATCCATTCCCGACAATCTAGGCTTGTTTCAGTGACTTAAAACATGTGGCTCTGATACCAAACTGTAACATCCTCCAAACTCGGTTCAGAAGTTTGGGGCTCACAACACACACCACAATATTTAAACTTGTATATAAAGTATTATATGCATTGACCCTTCTTTACACAACCACGGATCGCAACAGGTTAAAGTATGAAAACAAGCCACAACCTTAACTTTTATTACATCATACCAAATCCCAACTAGTTTAACGTATAATTGATAATGATATCGTTCGTACAATCTTGCATAACTTCTCTACAATAGAAAGCTCCTGCTAGCTCGATTCAACTTAACCTGGAATCCTAGCTCACACACTGGACTGGGAATCCTCGTTACCAACAATTTCCTTTTCAACTGTTGAAAACATAAAAAGATTTGCAAGAGTGAGCTAACTAGCTCAGCAAGTCATAATAGCAATAAGACTATTTTGGAAATGCAAGAAAAACTAAATCTCTCAGAATCTGATGAACTGGAATTTCACAGACAGCTCCAAAATCAGGTAGAAGAAAACAACAAAAAGCTTGGAAAGAGATCCAGACCTTCAAGGAATTAGATTAATATTCTCAGGCTAGAGGAGCATCTTGAAAATAACTGTGAGCTAATCTTTGTGCATTTTGTTATTTGAAGCACTTTACAGTTTTATCTACTTACTTTTAAAGTTGTATTTTTAGGGTGTTTTGTTATCATCAAGTTTCTTTTAATTTATGGCTACAATTCCAGTAGACATAAATTGGGAGAGATTGTTGTGGATATGTTGTGAACTTAATGATTTTATTAACAAAATACCTTAGTAGATTTTACTTAGTGAAAAATGTAGCACTCGACGAATAAGGAATATAGTCCCGATGGATGATTCAATATAGTCCCGATGGATGATGATTTATTATCCATCGAGTGAGTGGCTTTTGTAATAATGAGCCTGTTGCACAATTCTGCATACACCTTGTTTAGATTCTGTAGTAGCACTCAAGTCATGTTGAATTTATTTAGATATGCAGAATAGGTTAATTAATTGTACATAGATGATGTCTTGTAATTCTGCATAAATGAAATGAAGTCAAGTGCCAGATAGCTACCCGACAGATAAACAATAATGCCACTCAACGGATGATCAACAAGGCAACTCGACGGATGATCATTTACCCGACGGATAATCAATTCAAATATCTAATGATAGTGACAACACAGTCACATGCGTCGAGTGTATGCAAACGGAATGTGGAAGCCTATTCAACTGAGTTTTAGAGAACAAAGAAGCATTGCCATTTTCCATGCTATTATGAAGATATTCAAAGGTGCTGGAATAGAGTAACGAAGCAACATAGTATTAGACTTGATAGGTTTTGTTTTATTATCTTGTCTTATTACTTTGTAATCTTGGTGATATATAAACCAAGAAGTAACAAATAGAAAAAAAACAAGAACAAGACTAAGAACATTATCTCATAGAAACAACTGTAAGCTGCATCCTTAGCATTTCTCTGTAAACTTAGTTGTTCATATTTGTAAGCAGCTGTGAGCTAATCTTGCTACACAGAGTTCTCTTGATATAATATATATCTCTGGTGGATACATTCAAATCCACCAGAAAGTTTTTAAAGACTTGTGTTTTTTAATTACTTGTGTTTTGATTTTACTAACTTCTTATTCCGCACTTTGCAAATCAAACACTTATATATTATTAAGATAGAACATTTTATATTTTTGAAAAAGGTTCAAGAATTCCATTCAACCCCTCTTCTGTAATTCTTGTTGCATTGTTAGGGACTAATAAGTACCACTTCATTCGAGAACATGTCATGAATGGTACTGTGGAACTTCATTTTGTTCCAAGTGAGAAGCAACTTGCAGACATCTTTACTAAGCCACTTGATGAGTCCACTTTTACTAGGTTGGTAAGTGAATTAGGTATGCTTAATTATTCCTAAATTATTTTGATGTCTAAGCAATTTGTAATGCAACCATAATCAAATTTGATTGTTCTTATAAAGATGAAATTTTGGCTAGGTCAAAATTTACATCTCGACGGATAATTCATTATCCGTTGAAAATGAATATCCATTGAATTTTATTATCTGTTGAAATCAAATATTTTTCTGGGAACTTTTTATCTTGATGGATATATGTTTAATCTTTATTCGTCGAATTACTTTAATCATAGTCGTCAATTCTATTCCTTATCCGTCGAATTTACTTACAGTCTGTAAGTATATGTCGATGGATAATCTCTAGAATTTCTATAGTTTATTTCATTTTAAACGATTATTTTGGGCAATTTTTATTGGGTACTTTATTGTACTTTTTAATTTTTACTTGTTTATTTCTCCGAAAGTATAAAAGCCCCCCTTTCATTTTCTATTTTACTTTTATCTTTCTCAAAGCAATTTTACTCTCTTCGTCTCCAAAGCAAAACCCCTTTTCTCTGTAACTGCTCTCAATCATAACAATGGCACAAGTAGTCAAAATCATGTCCCAATATGGATTTGTGTACGAAAAGAACAACTTTGTAGCACTGGTGAACAAATATATTGCTGCTTCTGAGGACTATCACAAGATGATGGACTTTATTTAGAGTTCCAAACTAAGCTATGCGATGCTTGAATCTCCAGTAATCTACTGTGAAGTTGTGGAGGAGATTTGGACTACTGCAGTGTACAACTCTAAAGATAAGACCATTGTCTTCTCTCTCAAAGGTAATGACTATTGCATTAATGTTAGGGCGAAAACACGCGCTAATATTCACGCAAGTATACGCGTTCGCAAGTAGTATAAGATATTAATCAAATTCGTTCCCACAGAGACTGGTTTAGGTTAAGTTCAATTTATGCACCTATGCAACAATGTATGGTTATCGCTCAATGCTAAGACAAATAACAAATTAGGTTTTTATTAAACTAAGAGATTATACTAAATAACATTAAATAAGAGAATTGAGGTTAAATTACTATATATGACAAACATGGGATCTTAACTTCATTAAATACTCCTTTTAACAGCCTTTCCGTTCTTAACCTTAGCATGTGATGGTGATTACACTAATCAGATAACACGAAACTGATAAACGCCAACTTTCGTTGCACGAGTACCATTCTACCAGATATCCACAAAAGAGATAGAAGCTGAATAGGCACCAATTATATTGAGACCTAATATGTCTATAGAATTTGACAACATAACGGTTTAAGCATAAGTTATCTATAATGATTACATAGGGCAAGTAAAATGGTTTGAGTTACCCACTAATCATGCATACAATACATGAACCTATGCTAGCATGGCAAGTTCTAAACCTCTATATTCATTGTCGCTTCAATAGAGATTAACACGCTATCTTATATGTTAGTTACGCACATAAGACGAATAAGCACAACCAATACTAGGATATCAATCAATCACCACACACCAAGATATCAAAACAAATTAATTATTGAAATCCATAAGTAAATCCGCTAGAACCCAATGATAACGATTAGCCCATAATAGAATTCATCGTCACCATGGGTTCATATGAAAGCATGGTATAAAACAAGATCTTAATAACCTGAATAATAATTAAAGTACGAATAAACGAGATCTAGGTTCAACAAGAACGAAAACGAGCATCCAAAGTTACAACTAATTCAAAGAATCACAAGTTGAAAACAAGATCTTCTTTTTCGGAGTTGTTCTGTGCTTCTAGGTCTTCTCCTTGGTATCTCAATCTTCCCCGATGATGAAAAACCTTTTTTTAAGTATATATACGCCCCTAGTGGACCTGGACCCTTAAAATCGTCAAATTCCACTCAAAAAAAGTTTTTTCAGCAAAATCAGCGAGCAGCCGCGCCTTGGGCGGCCGCTCAGCTCTCCTGAGCGGGCGCTCAGCTCCTGGGCGGGCGCTCAGCTCCTGGGCGGGCGCTCAGCTCTCCTGGGCGGGCGCTCAGCTCTCCTGGGCGGGCGCTCAGCTCCTGTCTAGGAAAATTTCTGATGAATCTTGTTTTGGCCATAACTTGTTCTACTCGTCAGAATTAGGCGATTCAACTGCCCACACGAAGCTATTGAGATTCTCTACAACTTGACAATGACCTTGGCTTCCAAATCTGATCACTTTTTATCATATTTCCTTTAAAAGATCTTTTCTTCATATAACTGATATCTGAAATGCAATAACATAAAAACACATCAAAATACCAACAACTTGAGTCCAAAACACCAATTTAAGCTTGTAATAAAGAATTCCAAGTGGATATAAAATCCACTTATCACACCCCCAAACTTGAATCGATGCTTGTCCTCAAGTATAAACAGACTCAAAACTACAAAACAAACCTAATGCATGAATGCAACTACGTGAATGCAACTAAATGATAATGCAATCGATCCCCTCAGAATAACCATAACCAAATGAATAAGCCAACGCCTCTAAGAATGCAATAACTTAGAACAGAGTTCGAATAAATTCCACAAACCAACTCACAAACCAGAAACGTGCGTGTGTGGAATATTTAACAGATATTCTTCGAAACTAGATCAATCAGCATAACTTAATTATCCTCAAAGTAATCACAAGCTTATACGAAGAATATGTTCTAGACACAAAATGACTAATAACACTTCAAGATTATTGGAGTTTATTACGGATCATGCTTTTATTTAACACATCAAACAAATGCTTATTTGATCGTGCAATGAGTGAGATCCATAAAAGACTTATGCAATGGTATCCATTTAGCGAGCGTTAGGTTAGCGGATCCCAGACTATAAAAGCCTTAGGTCACTAGGCACAAAGTCCCCTAAGAACTTAATAACTCGAATACCAAAGAGCCCACTCGTGATCAATTGTGCATTGAAACCATATTCTCTTTTTTTTTTTCTTTTTTTTTCTTTTTCTTTTTTTTTTCAATTTCTCAGCAAGTGCGTTTCGCTCCATCTTGATCAACCCTAGACTACTCGCATACAATACGAGCCGGCTACTAGCCATTTGACATCTAGCCTTACAACTAGCAATGAATTCCAATTTTTATCTCCAATTTTTATCTATTCATGTCTTTTATCATTAAGAGCCTATCATGCAATCTAAGCATAAGCAATAGATTAACCTCGAAAACCATCAAACCATTACAACAATCTAGCCCTTAAGCATACTCTAAGACTTAGTGATATTACAAGTGTTTCTAGCCTGCAAATCAATTTATTAGGACTTAAACATCCCTCTATTCGTCATCACCACACTCAAATCAACATCAACTTATCAAATATCATAGTTCATCTTAAGGGACCATGCTAAATATGCATGCAAATTCAACTATATGAAATCACATAAAAATAAACAAATATGTCCTAAATGAACAATCATGCAAAAATATGAATGAACTACAACTAAACATGCAATATGAATCTATATGAATCTATATGGACACACACACTAGTAATCCTTACATTATCACCCCCAAACTTAAAATTTTCAATGTACTGATTGAAGGTAATAATAAGGATTTCAGGTATACCTAATTAGCGGGAGATTCACCCTCGTCGGGTGGAGGATCAGGTGGCCAATCAACCTCGCCACCATTTTCTCGAACAACAGTACCAAAAGCGTGTGTCAAATCTTCAGCAAAATATCGGTGGATGAAATGCATGGCCTCCATACGCCTAGTCACTCGCCTGTACTCCTCATCACCAACACCGGTCCTATCAACTACCTGTGGCGCATGAGAAGAACCCTGTATAGGCACAGGAAGATCCGTCCAGCCACTCTCTTCATCATCAAAAATATATCCCAACCCCTTATCAAGGGGTGCACCTAAGAATGCATAACTAAAGTGATCTGGTAGAGGGTTGAGCTCAAGTGTGGGAGCTTCTTGAATAAATGGTTCAAAACGCTCCTGAGAAATTTTCAGCTCTGCTAACCCAAGAGAATCGAATGGCATATCCAACTTTCTCTTGCACGGAGGTGCATTCAAAACCTGTAGTTGCTCTACTTTAAAGCACTGCTCTTTAGCTGTGGGTAACTTTATATCCTTGAACACATTAAAAGTGACCTTTTGATCGTAAACCTTTATCGAAAGCTCTCCTTTTTGCATATCGATCACAGTTCGGCCTGTAGCCAAGAATGGTCTTCCCAAGATGATGGGAATTTTCTTATCTTCCTCGAAATCAAGAATTACAAAGTCAGCAGGGAAGAACAGTTTATCCACATTGACCAAGACATCCTCCACTATACCTCGTGGATAAGCGATGGAACGGTCAGCTAGTTGCAATGACATGTATATTGGTTTCGGATCAGGCAGACCAAGCTTCTTGAAGATAGATAAGGGCATCAGATTGATGCTAGCTCCTAAATCACATAAACACTTGTCGAACGACAAGTTTTCGATGGTGCAAGGAATAGTGAAGCTTCCAAGATCTTTAAGCTTCGGAGGCAACTTCTGTTGCAGCACAGCAGTGCATTCCTCTGTTAGAACAACGGTCTCTAGGTCATCCAGCTTCACTTTCCGAGAGAGAATACCTTTCATAAACCTCGCATAGCTAGGCATCTGTTCGGGAGCTTCAGCAAAAGGTATGTTGATATGAAGTTTCTTGAACACCTCCAAAAATTTCTCAAACTGCTTATCCAGCTTTTTCTTTTGCAACCTCTTAGGAAAAGGAGGTGGAGGATATATCTGTTTCTCCCCTGTATTACCCTCAGGAGGAGTGTGTTCCACAGTAGTCTTCCTTGGTTCCACCTCTGCTTCCTTCTGCACTTCTTCTTCAGCCACAACTGCATTTTCTGAAACTTGAGATTTTTTAGGCTCTTCGTCTTGCTGAACTTGGGGGATTGTGACCTTTCCAGACCTTAAGGTGATGGCGTTCACCTGTTCTTCAACTTCCCTCTTTCCTGGATTTGTTTCTGTATCACTAGGAAGCGTTCCTGGTGGTCGATTCAATAAGGCATTAGCAATTTACCCTATTTGGTTCTTCAGATTCTGGATAGAAACAGCCTGGATTTGGCATATAAGAGCCTGGTTTTTGTACATAAGCCGCAATTCCTCCAATTCAGATTTTTCATTCGAAGATAGACATGCACCATGAGTTTGTTGTTTTGGTGTAATTTGTTGCTGAAAACCAAGAGGGTTGAATAGCTTATTTCCAAACTGTTGGAACGGCTGTTACATCGCATTCTGATTGTTGCTCCAGCTAAAGTTAGGATGATTCCAGTTGTCAGGATGATAAGTGTCTGGAACTGGTTGCTGCAATCTCTGAAAGTTGCTCACAAACTGAGCTGAGTCAATAGATATAGCACATTGCTCTGTCACATGCGGACCTGCACATAGCTCACAAACACTAATTATCTGCTTAACACCATAGTTAGCCAGAGAATCGATCTTTATAGACAACGCCTTTAGTTGAGCAGTGATAGCCGTAGCTGTATCCACTTCAAGAACTCATGCTACCTTGCCCTGTGGACATCTCTGGGTTGGATACTGATATTCATTAGCAGCCATCAGTTCAATTAGATCATAAGCTTCTTTATAGGTCTTTGCCCATAATGCTCCGCCTGCTGCTGCATCGAGCATGGGTCTGGACTGTGCTCCCAACCCATTGTAAAAACAAGTGATGATCATCCAATCAGGCATTCCATGATGAGGACACTTCCTAAGCATCTCCTTGTAGCGCTCCCAAGCTTCATATAAAGATTCTACTAATTGTTGCACAAATTGAGTAAGAGCATTCCTGATTGCAGCAGTCTTCGCCATAGGGAAGAATTTAGTAAGAAACTTCTGAGCAAGATCTTCCCAAGTAGTAATCGAACCAGCTGGTAGAGAGTGTAACCAGCTCTTAGCCTTTTCCCTCAGAGAGAATGGGAACAGTCTCAGCTTCACAGCATCTTCAGAAACACCATTGAACTTGAAGGTGTCGCAGATCTCAATGAAATCCCTAATGTCCATAATGGGATCTTTTGTTGAAGAACCCCCAAATTAGATTGAATTCTGCACCCATTGAATTGAAATTGAATTACTATATATGACAAATATGGGATCCTAACTCCATTAAATACTTCATTCAATAGCCTTTTCGTTCTTAACCTTAGCATGTGATGGTGATTACACTAATCGGATAACACGAAACTGATAAACGCCAACTTTCGTTACACGAGTACCATTCTACCAGACATCCACAAAAGAGATAGAAGCTGAAGAGGCACCAATTATATTGAGACCCTATATGTCTATAGAATTTGACAACATAACGGTTTAAGCATAAGTTATCCATAATGATTACATAGGGCAAGTAAAACTGTTAGATTTACCCACTAATCATGCATACAATACATGAACCTATGCTAGCATGGCAAGTTCTAAACCTCTATATTCACTGTCACTTCAATAGAGATTAACACGTTATCTTATATGTTAGCTATGCACATAAGACGAATAAGCACAACCAATACTAGGATATCAATCAATCACCACACATCAGGATATCAACACGTTTTAATTATTGAAATCCATAAGTAAATCCTCTAGAACCCCATGATAATGATTAGCCCATAATAGAACTCATCATCACCATGGGTTCATATGAAAGCATAGTATAAAACAAGGTCTTAATAAACTGAATAATAATTAAAGTACGTATAAACGAGATGTAGGTTCAACAAGAACGAAAACGAGAATCCAAAGTTACAACTAATTCAATGAATCACTAGTTGAAAACAAGATCTTCTTTTTCGGAGTTGTTCTGTGCTTTAAGGTCTTCTCCTTGGTATCCCAATCTTCCCGGATGATTAAAACCCTTTTTTTTAAGTATATATACGCCCCTAGTGGACCTGGACCCTTAAAATCGTCAAATTTCACTCAAAAAAGGCCTTTTCAGCGAAATCAGCGACCAGCCGCGCCTTGGGCGGCCGCTCAGCTCTCCTGAGCGGGCGCTCAGTTCCTGGGCGGCCGCACAGCTCTCCAGGGCGGGTGCTCAGCTCCTGTTTGGGAAAATTTCTGATGAATCTTGTTTTGGCCATAACTTGAATTCTACTCTTCAGAATTAGGCGATTCAACTGCCCACGCGAAGCTATTGAGATTCTCTACAAGTTGAAAATGTCCTTGGCTTCCAAATCTGATCACTTTTTATCATATTTCCTTTTAAATCTATTTTCTTCATATAATTGATACCTGAAATGCAATAACACAAAAACACATCAAAATACCAACTTGAGTCTAAAACACCAATTTAATCTTGTAATAAAGCATTCCAAGTGGATATAAAATCCACTTATCAATTAACTGTGATGAAATTCAAGCATGTTTTTATTTACCTAAAAACAACACATTTATTCCACACACAGACACAAATGTGAGCACCATGCTTATGTCTATGGGTTATTTTTTAAATTCTTCCAAATTAGGTGAAGTTAGGAGAATGGGCCTTAGAAAAGAGTGCAGCTTTCTCTGTGACTCTTTTATTAAAGCATTTTCAGGAAATATTAGCAATTTTGATGTAGTCAGTTACTCTTTGATTAACATGCTTTACATGCTTTTAAGTGATAAGTACTTCAATTTCAGTAGTTTTGTCATGTATAAACTAGGGTATAAGTTAGGAGACATTAAGAAGAGGTCTAAGAACATATACTATGCTAGGTTTATTATGATGCTAGCAAATCATGTGTCTAAGGACCTCTTGATTGAGAACCCAACAAATAAGCTTGATTGTTGGGTCCAAGAAAAGAGGGTTCTTGCTAATCTTAACAGGAACAATCTCCACAATGAAGTGCCTCTTAACTACTTGCCAATCATGGAGGCACCTCAGGTAAGTGAGGTAAATGTTTCTATCTCTGCTATTTCCCAATCTCAAGTTTCTTTGGAAACTACTCTAGCTATGGCATCTAGGACAATGACCAAACAAATGCATACTCAAGCCACAAAATTCAAAATTTCTAAATCCAAGTCAAAGAAACCCCACTCTAGTTCCTCTCAAAAGAAACTAGTTTTAAAACCTATCAAAGCACAAGAGGGGAGTGTGAAGGTCAGTGAGACAGGTGAGGGGCAGGGTGAAAATCAAAGAAACCCTAAAGATAATGAGAGTGAGGTTTGTGTGATCCAAATCAGCCACACTGTAGTTTCCCAACAAACTGTAGTGCTTAATAACGAAATAAACTCTTTAATAGTTGCATCCTTCCAAAAGGATGTGACTATTGAAACAAGCTCTTAACCAAGACCACAAGCCAAAAGGGGATGGGACACAGAACAACCTCAAAATTATATAAGGAAGAAGAAGTCTAAACATATCGGGTAGTCACAGGGTGCACACACAGTTCCAACTGTAGTCCAAGACTCAGTTATTGCACCATCACAAAGTTAGGTTGATGTGGCTCCAATAAATAGGGAGTCACAGCCAAAATCTATCACAATTGAGACACCTCACAACCATAATTCCCCACAAACTTACTGGATGTGGACATGATAAACACATCAAATCCTGATTCTTCATATTTGAAACTCATGGAGGAGCCAAAATCCAAAGTAAGTGAGCTTTTAGATGATTTTTTGGCTCACTTTCCATTTCTTTCTGATACTATTGAGAAATCTGTGCTTAATCTCAAATCAATCACCACAGATTCTACAGTAGTTTCAACTCCTAAATCTATCAATTCTACTCTCTCGACGGATATTCCTCATCCGTCGACTAGTGATTGTCTCTCGACGGATAAGCTTCACAGCAATTATCCGTAGACATTCACAACTACTATTTCGACGGATGTCCCTCATCCGTTGAAAGTCTTCACACAACTTGAATTTTCTGCAAATGTTACTAGTGTAGATGACTTGGTGGTTGTTCAATCACTATTAGGATTGAGGGAAGAGAGTGAAATGAGTAAGTGGTTGAGTTGCTCTCAGGAAAAAGGAGAGGAAATGAGTGATCAAATGCATGTTATTTCTTTCAGCATGACAAACGTGAGTGAGAGGAGTCCCACCTTAGATGGTGAAGGTGAGGGTATGAGGGTGGGAAGCCAAGGGGAGCCCTTGATGCAAGAAAAGAGAGATAATGAGAGAAAATCATGTACACCAGAATGGGAATATCCCATTGTTAGTGAGTTAAGGGATGTCAATGATGCAGAAAAGGAGCAACTATTTCAGCAATAATATCAAGTTGTTTTAGATTCTGTCTCCTTTGATGCTGAGGCATTTACTCATCATGTTCCATCATATCAGATTCTAGATGAACAGGGCAATGAGGATGCTGAGAAGACATTGAACTTGGTGCACACTACAGCTTCTATGCTAAGAGTCAAAGATGCAATCAATTCACTACCTTCTACAGCTGGTGATGATCTTGACTATCCTTCTGGTGCTTCTGGTTGTTCTATTGGAGATGATTCTCTTGGAGAGGATGCTGAAGATATAGGCAGGGACATAGGGGTAGAAATTAAAACTCCAGCTTGGATGTTTTCAAAGGATTGCAACTATCATCACCTTCAATCCACCTTGTTCAAACTAATTCATCAAACTCAAGCTACCATTCAATCCACCAACAACACCAGCACCAAAATTCTTCTATAAGCCCATATAGATTCTCTACGGTTAGCAAAAAATTCAAGCTATCCAATATAATCAAACTGTAGATGAACTGAAGCAAGAGATTGAGCAAGTCAAGGAGAATATCAATAAGGGGTTGGATGCCAAACTGCTTGATACTACCATGACCTACTTAAATCAGAATCTCAAGAAGGAACATGAATTGAGTTGGAAAGTTGAGGACTTGGGTTCAAGGTTGTCAAAAGTGGAGGACTCAGTTGCTCAAATTCTTTCTAATCAACAAACTCAAACTCAACTGCTACAGCAACTAGTGGCTGCTCAAACTTCCAACCCTGCTCAACTTGATGATAACAAAAAAGGGGAGAATGATGTAATTGTTCAAGTTAGTAAGGCGGGAAGGATGTGCGCATACAAGTCAGCAAAATAATTATCCCAGCCATTACTTTCTCAAAGTGACCAGTACTAGAAAGTATTGATTTGATCAATATTGCAGCAGCTGAACTCAAATTGAAAGAACAAATGAAGAAAATTGATGAGAAGATTGAAAAGTTTTTTGGTCCAATTGAAAATTAAGACAAAACTGTGAAGCACTTCACACAATTGAGACAAATTCCAATAAGTGAAATGAGCTTGAGGAATATGGAGAGAGGTCAAACCTCAGCTGGAAGATATCAAAAGGCCACTGTGATCTTGAAGCCCAAGAATCATTCATCAAAATATTATGGCAAGAATCCTTTGGACCTGGTCTATGCAACTCCTCAATGTGATGAAAAGAAGCTGCTTGGTCACTCCATTGCTAATCATAAAGATCCAAGAGACTCGGTCTTGAAGAAAAGAATAGCAAAGATCTAAAGAAATGGCAAACTGATTTGGGTGATGGCTGGACATCCTCAATTTGGAGAAGCCAAGAAAGAAGAAAAACTGAGACTCAAGAATTAGAAAAGGCAGGCTGCCTTAGAAGCTAAGAAACAAGTTTAGAAGCTTGCAACCAAATCATAAAGTGAGAAGCCTGCCATCTTAACTGAAACTGAGAAGCTGGAGGAACCAAAGCAGAAATCAGGAAAGGGGTATAAAAAGGAAAGAGCAAAGAGGAAGCTGGTATTTGAAGAAGAAGAGGAAGAACCTAAGCCAACTAAATCTACTACTAATAATCAACTAACCTTGCCCCCAATAGAGCAAGTTGAAATCAAGGTCAATCCTGAGGTGAATTTTCATGGTGAACTAATCATTCCTAAGGATGAACCAAAGACTAGGAAAGCCTACCCATTCTTGAGCTGAACATCCCAATACCAACCATCTCTAAAAGAAGAAAGAACATACCAAGCAAGCCAGTCAAGTCTATCCCATTCAAATCCAAAGCCCTGTCTAAACCCAAGCCAACAGTCAACAAAGGAGATCGGCTCTTTATTTCTGACATAAAGGAGTTTTCAGACATGAATCTTTACTTGGATGAGCTGGATGAAGTGAGAGCTATTAATTCCCACAACAAACTCCCAAAAAGATTAGTATTCAGGTACAGGGGTGGAAAGGAATTCATTTGTCCTGTTCACAGAATTCTCAATGAAGGCTACTCTGTCTTAGTTAAAGTATTCTCTGGTATCAAGAAAAACTTTGGATTCACCATGGTGGCTAAAAAGGAGATACTTAACAAAATTGAACTAATAAGACAAAGCCGGAGAGACCCAAGTGCACTACCAAGAGTCTTAACCATTCCTTACACTGGGAATACAGTGTACTTGAGGCCATATTGGTTAATGGAGTTTAAGGATAAAAAGAACACAAGAAAATTCTTCAGATTAGAAGACCAGCTAAAGATATCTAGCAATAAAACTCTCAAGGAAATGTAGGAGATGCTGGATCAATCAAATGAAGATGAATCTGAGTTTTACAGACAATTCCAACACTAGATAGAAGAGAACAATGAAAAGCTGGGAAAGAAGACTAAGCACTCAAGGAGAAAAGATTAATTTTCTCAGACTAGGGGAGCACCTTGAACAAAGCTTGTAAGACTTGTGTGAACTTTCTTTTGTCAACTTCCAATAAAATTATAGCACTTATTATTTTATCTGCTATTGAATGATCTTTTTGTATAGGGTTTTTTGTTATCATCAAGTTCCTCTAAATTATACCTACAATTCTAGTAGACATAAATTGGGGGATATTGTTAGGAATATGTTATAGGCTTGATGATAATTTACCAAAACACCTTAGTAGATTTAATTAAGTGAAATTATAGCTCTCAACGGATTATCTTACTTGTCATCCGTTGAGAGAGTAGCTTATGATTAAATAAGTTTTTGTAGCACATCCATGTACACTGTAATGTCTTGAAGGATTAGAAGTTTTAGGATATTCTATGTCATGTTGACTGCAAGAATGATATGTAAAATAGGTTGGCTAATCGTATATATTAGATAACTTGTAGTTTTACAAAAGTGAAATTGAGTAAACTGTTATGGAAATACTTTCAACTGATGTTTCTATAAGGCTTCGACGGATGATCCAAGTCACATGCGACGGATGACCCAATAGAGTCTCGATGAATGATTCATTAGAGTCTCGACGAATGATTCATTAGAGTTTCGACGGATGATCCAACAGAGTCTCGACGGATGATAAATTTAAATAGGAGTTGATAGTGACTTGACAGTCACATGGATTGATTGTAAACAAAAGGAATGTGGTAGCCTGTAATCAGGATTATGAAGATCAAGAAGTATTTCCATTTCCATGCTAACTTGAAGAAATACAAAGATGCTGGATGGTGAAATGAAGAATCATGTGATTAGACTTAGATATGTTTGTTTTATTAGTTTGTCTTTTTCACATGTAACTTGGTGATATATAAACCAAGAGTAGCAAGTAGAAAAATATCGATTAAAATAACTGAGAAATAGATAAGGCATAATCTGTTAAGAATTTTTTAGTTCTCTTTTTGTAAATTTGCTTGTAAACAGCTGTGTGCATTCTTGCATCACAGAGATCTTCTACATTTATAAATATATATATATATATCCGGTGGAAACAACAATCCACCAGAAATATTTTAAACATCCGTGTTTATTTACTTTGTGTTTGAAAATTTGAATATTTCTTATCCGCACTTAGCATATTCATACACAGTTGTATTTATATTTGCAAGAAGTTTTAAAAGATTGAAAAAGAAACCAAGAATTACATTCAACCCCCCTTCTGTCATTCTACTTGTTAGATTGTTTGGGAATAACAATTATGGTCAGCTGATGTCAAAGATTCCAATATTATGCGACAATACTAGTGCCATAGCAATCTCCAACAACACGGTTCAACAGTCAAGAACAAAGCACAATGATATCAGGTACCACTTTATCAAAGAGCATGTCATAAATGACATTGTGGAATTACATTTCGTACCCACAGATTATCAAATTACAGACACTTTCACAAAACTACTTGATGAAAGTACTTTTTCCAAGCTAGTTAGTGAACTTGGGATGTTAAATCTTTCTAATTGAGTAAATTATAAATCAATAACTGCACTTTGGTTTGAATTAATTTACTTATTAATTAATGTCAATATTTTTAAGACATGTGAATTTATTTGCCATTATTTATTTCTCGTAATACAAATATTTGTGTGTCTGTATCTAATTGATAAATATTTAATCACATTTATATTGTCAAAATATTTGAAAATAATTTAATCTTTATTGATTAAATTATGAGAAAAATATTGCAGCATTATTTTGATACATAAAATTATGATATTATCAATTTAATGATAATTGTTGTAATTTTGTAATCAAAGTTGTGAGTTTTTAATTTTAATGAACTTTAAATAATTTAATATTTAAAGGGGTTCATTAAAATGAAAATGATATTAGCAGCATAATTTTATCTCAACAAATTTATGATATTATCAATTTAACTAGCATAATAACCCGTGCAAGGCACGGGCATTTTCTAGAGTTTTTTATGCATCAAACAATTATAATGTTCTTAGTTGTTTTATTATTTACAAATTTTATACAATGTCTAACATATATCAAATACAAGTTGATTGTTTATCAATATGTATTATTTTCATACAAGACTGTTAGATATATTTGTGATGTCATGTATAATCTAATTTGTTTAGTTTCAGAACTTAATATCAGAACTTAACTTGAAATCAGAACTTACTGAAAACAGGAAGTTATCATAACTTAAGCCATCAGGATTTACATCAGAACTTAAGTGCGGATACACTTCAGGTATGAAAAGCGACTGATTTATAGGAGAGGATCTGGATTAAACAAAAAAAGATATGTTTGGAGAGTTATACAGCTAAAGGACTACAGTATATAATCTGTGATTGATGTATTTTAGGAAACAGAATATATCATATCAATTAGGAGATATTTTGTAACTGTGTAGTATATAAACACGGATTAGGGTTTACACTATATGTGTTATCATTCACGAGAATATTATTCATTGTAACCCTAACAGCTCTTAGTGATATCATACATCACTGAGAGAGTAGATTAAACCTACTGTAACAGAGTTTGATATATTGAATAAACTTGTTTTATGTTACATACTTGTGTTTATAATCGAATTGATTGAAGATACTATATTCAACCCCCTTCTATAGTATCATTGAGGCCTAACAAGTGGTATCAGAGCCAACCTGTTAAGCTTACAAACAGTTAAGATCCAAATAAACAATCAATCATGTCTGATCAATCAAAAACACTAGACCCTCAAGAACCTGTAAAGGTTCAACCCATTCAAAACACCAGTAGATATGAAACCATCAGCATTCCTATGCTCAGGGTGTCTGAGTACCCTGTATGGAGTATGAAGATGGCCATATTTCTGGAAGCTACAGATCCAGAATATTTAGATAAAATTTATGATGGTCCACACAAGCCCATAAAGCTTTCTGTTGCAGTTGGGAATGAGCCACAAAAGATGATTCCCAAAGAAAAGAGAGAACTCACCATTGAAGACATCTCTTCACTAGGCAAGGATGCAAAAGTAAGACACTTGCTTCATAGTGCACTTGACAATGTCATGTCAAACAGGATGATTGGATGCAAGACTACAAAAGAAATCTGGGACGTATTGGAAGTGAGATATCAAGGAACCAATGCCATCAAAAAGAACGGGAAGACAATACTCACGCAGGAGTATGAGCACTTTGACTCAAAATCTGATGAGTCACTAACTGATACATATGACAGATTCACAAAGCTGTTGAATGATCTGTCACTAGTGGATAAGGAATATGATCCAGAGGATTCAAATATGAAATTCCTACTAGCTCTTCCTGAAAAGTGGGATTTGAATGCTACTACAATAAGAGACAACTATGAACTTGTTGATATGTCTCTTGATGAAATCTATGGGATGCTGAAGACTCATGAACTTGAGATGGAGCAAAGAAAGAAGAGGCATGGAGGGAAGTCTAAGATAGTTTCTTTAAAGACTGAAGAAAAGCCAATTGTCTCTAGGAAGGCAAAAGGAAAGGCTCTTATCATACAGTCTGATTTAGAGTCATCAGATTCTGATGATGATGATTCAGATGCTGAAAATTTATTTGAAGTGGATGTTAATGCAGAGATGATGTAACTGTGTGCTCTTATGATGAAGGGTATCATAAAGATAGCCTACAAGAAATTTAGAAAGGGTAAGAAGTTTTCCAGGAAAGGTGGAAGTTCTGACAAAAAAGGGTTCAGAAAGACTGAAGGCAAAGGAGGAAAGTCTGACAGAGGAGACAACTCAAATGTCAAATGCTAAAATTATGGTGAAAGAGGCCACATCTCTCCTGATTGAAGGAAAGTAAAAGGTGATAAAGGCCAGGCACTTATCACAAAGAAGAAAAATTGGGCAGACACTTCAGAATCTAAAGAAGAGGTGAACTATGCCTTATTGGCAAATGCTGAAAGCAGTTCTGATGCTGCTGAACTAAAGGTACCTCTATCAACTCTTACTTTTGATACAAAAGATATTACTGAGTTGAGATTATTTCTGAAAAACATTTATATTAGCTATAGAGATCAGACTTTAGAGAATGAAAGATTAAAATCTGAAAATCTAAAGTACAAAAACAGAAATAGCTATCTTGAAGAAGAGTTAGTCAAGATGAACACTATCCAGACAGAGAGAGATAATGATGTATATGTTAAGAATGAATTGTTTAAACAGAATGATTATCTAAAAACTGAATTAGAAAAAGAAAGAGAAATCATCAGGAGTTGGACTAACTCAGGCAGAACAACTCAGAATATTCTAAGTAGTGGAAACTGGAAAAATGGGTTAGGTTATAAAGATGGTAAAAGTGAGAAAGGGACTTTTCCAATTAAGCCAATTGTTATCAAACAGACTGGAAAGCCAAAGGTAAATCCTGTTAAATTTGTTGCAAAAACTGTTGTGTCTGATTCTGAAGAGATGAGAGACTCTAAAACAGAAGTCAAAGAAAAGTCAACTTCTGATAAATCAAAACAGGATAAACCAGCCTTGGTAAACATTGGCTTAATGACAAAGAAGCAGCTTAAGTATAAGCTGAAAAAGATTAAAAATATGAACAAGGTAAAGGAATGGAAAGGAAGGTGTGAATAAAAGTAACAATTATATGCCTGTTCCTAATGCTTGTAAAAAGAAATGCTATAATTATGGAAACTCTAACCATCTTGCTTCTTTTTGCAGGAAATATAAAGATATAAACTCTTTACCTCCTAGATCAGGAGTTAAGAGTCAGTCTGTTAGGTTTAAACCACAAAATCCTTATTTTCATTGTGATAGTTTATGGCATTCTATTTATACTTGTAAGGAATTTCATAGTTTGTACTATAATTATTATGAAATAAAACCTTCTTTAAAGAAAATTAGTGTAATTCCTTCTAGTGTAAATTCTAATGCGAAGTCTGATATAAAGTCTGATAAAAAGAATGTTAGCATAAACTCTGAAACTAAATCCGCTGCAAATGCTAACAAACTTAACAAGGCCAAAGGATCCAAGCAAGTTTGGGTCCTTAAAACTAATCAATATTGGTATTTGTGATTACAGGGCAACAGGAGAAACATCCTTGTTCTGGACAGTGGATGTTCAGGACATATGACTGGAAATAAAGCCCTGCTATCAGACTTTATGGAGAAAGCTGGCCCATGAGTTTCTTATGGAGATGGAAACATGGGAAATACTCTGGGATATGGCAATATCAATCTTGGGAATGTCATAATTGAAACAGTAGCTCTTGTCTCGGGACAAACACAATTTGCTAAGTGTGAGTCAAATCTGTGACAGAGGTTATCATGTGGATTTCTTTGAAGAACACTGTGAAGTTGTAAGTAATTTTACAGGAAAAGTGGTTCTGAAAGGTTACAGACATGGTAACATATATGAAGCCAGACTTTCAACAAATTCTGATGGATCTGCAATCTGTCTTTTAAGCAGAGCATCAATTGAAGAAAGCTGAAATTGGTGCAAGAGACTCTCTGATTTAAATTTCAACAACATAAATGAGCTAGTAAAGAAAGATCTTGTGAGAGGACTGCCAAAATTAATATTTGCTCCTGGTGGTCTTTGTGACTCATGTCAAAAAGGAAAAACAAAGAAAATCTTCATTCAAGAGCAAAACTGAATTTTCAATTCTTGAGCCATATCAGCTACTGCATGTTAATATATTTGGTGCAGTCAATGTCATGTCTATTGCAAAGAAGAAATATGTTATGGTTATAGTGGATGAGTTCACAAGATACACTTGGGTGTATTTCTTGCACAAGAAAAATGAAACTGCATCTACTCTAACTGATAATGTCAGATAGCTGGATAAGATAGTCAAAGATTCTGTTAAAATAATAAGTGATAATGGCACTGAGTTCAAAAATTCAATCATGGAAGAGTTCTGCAAAGAACATTGAATAAAGCAGGAATTTTTTGGACCTGGAACTCCACAGCAGAATGGAGTTGTAGAAAGAAAGAACAGGACTCTCGTTGAAGCTACACGAACTATGCTTGATGAAGCAAAGCTACCAACCTATTTTTGGGTTGAAGTTGTGCAGACTGCTTGTTTTACACAGAATGCCACAGTCATAAACAAGCATGGAAAAACACCATATGAGATGGTGAAGAAAAAGAAGCCAAATCTGAAATACTTTCATGTATTTGGATGCAAGTGTTTTATTCTTAAGACTCATCCTGAACAGCTGTCAAAATTTGATGTAAAAGTTGATAAAGGAATTTTTGTTGGATATCCACTTTCCACAAAAGCCTTCAGAGTCTACAATTTAAGAACAATGGTTGTTATGGAATCTATTAATGTATCTTTTGATGATAAAAAAATTACTGGACTTGAAGATTTCAATGATCATGATCAGCTGAGATTTGAAAATGAAGATTTAAATTCTAATTCTGTAAATTCTGATGACCTAAATCCTGATCCTGTAAGTTCTAACGGGTTAAATTTTGATGTCATTGAAAATGTGGTAACTGCTCCAAAGGAAAATGCACCTGTTCAGGGGGAGCAAGCTGATGATCATACCACATCTCAAGACTCTCAAGAAGCATCAGAACCAGTCACTGGCTCTTCAAGTTCTGATGAGCCAAATTCTGACAATTCTGGAAACTCTAATTCTTCAATTCCTGAAGGATCCAACTCAAATTCTGGAATCTCAGAGAGCATAACTTGAGGGGGAGCATCATAAAATGCTGATGGAGACAACATGGATCATGGGGGAGGATCCAGTTCTAGAGATCAACTTCCATCTGCAAGGAAGTGGACTAAATCACACACACCTGACTTAATAATTGGAGATCCTGAAGCAAGTATCAGAACTAGAACGACAACAACAAATGAATGTCTCTATCATTCCTTTCTATCTCAGACTGAACCAAAGAAAGTGGAAGAAGCTCTTCAACATGTTGATTGGGTACAAGCAATGTAGGAAGAGTTAAATGAATTTGAAAGAAATAAAGTTTGGACCCTAGTACCAAGACCAAAGGATAGATCAATTATTGGTACATAATGGGTGTTCAGAAATAAAACTGACAGTGATGGCATAATTACAAGAAACAAAGCAAGGCTGGTTGCTAAAGGTTACTCTCAACAGGAGGGTATTGACTATGATGAAATATTTACTCCAGTGCTAGATTGGAAGCCATAAGAATCATTTTGACTTATGATGCTCAAAAGAAGTTTAAAGTCTTTCAAATGGATGCGAAAAATGCTTTTCTCAATGGAGAATTGGAAGAAGAGGTATATGTTGAACAACCTTCAGGCTTTATAGATCCAAAATTTCCAAATCTTGTCTACAGGCTTGACAAAGCACTTTATGGCCTTAAGCAAGCTCCTAGAGCATGGTATGAAACTCTGGCTCAATTCCTTCTGGAAAGTGGATTTCACAGAGGCACAATTGACAAGACTTTATTCTACCTCAACCATGGAAATGACTTACTTTTGGTATATATATATGTTGATGATATCATCTTTGGCTCTGCAAATACAAAACTTTGTGAAAGATTTTCCAAGTTAATGCAGTCAAGATATCAAATGAGTATGATGGAAGAGTTGAATTATTTTATGGGACTTCAAGTCAAACAAACTGAAGAAGGTACTTTTATCAGTCAATCCAAGTACACCAGAAATCTACTCTAGAAATTTAGAATGCAAGACAGTTCTACTGCATCAACTCCCATGGCCACTGCTACCAAGTTAGATAAAGATATCGTAGCATCAGTAGATATTACTAACTACAGAGGTATGATTGGCTATTTACTCTATTTAACTGCAAGTAGACCAGAGATCATGTATGCTACATGTCTTTGTGCAAGAATTCAGGCTGATCCAAGAGAACCTCATCTAATAGATGTGAAAATAATTTTCAAGTACCTCAAGGGTACAGCTGATCTAGGATTGTGGTATCCTAGGGAATCGGATTTTAAGCTAATAGGTTACTCAGATGCAGATTTTGCAGGATGCAAAATAGACAGGAAAAGCACTAGTGAAAGCTGTCAGTTTCTTGGAGGCAGATTGGTTTCTTGGTTTAGCAAGAAACGGAAATCAATTTCCATATCAACTGCAGAAGCAGAATATATTGCTACAGGAAGCTGTTGTGCATAGATTCTTTGGATGAAGAATCAGTTACTGGACTATGGGTTAGAATTTTCTAAAATACCTATTTACTCTGATAATCAAAGTGCTATTGCTATGACTAGAAATCCAGTTCAACACTCAGTGACGAAGCACATCAGCATTAGGTACCATTTTATATGGGAACATGTGATGGAAGGTACAGTGGAATTGCATTTTGTTCCAACAGATCAATAACTAGCAGATATCTCACAAAACCACTATGTGAAGCTACTTTTACAATACTGGTAAATGAACTTGGAATGGTTTCAGGTTCTTTCTCAAAATCTATTTAGTTTTTGTTCTCATACATCAGACTTTATGATCAGTGTTAACAGATTTTCTTATCTCAATGTAATATGTGCTTAAATTGTAACATATTAAACACTGCTTATTATCTGATGTGATTCTATAAACTCTGAAAGTGTTTTGAATGTTCTATGACTATTAAATCTAATGAGGATTATCTTGTTAGATGTTGACTTAGTAGTCTTTAACAAACTATGTATCCCATGTTTGAATTAGTTATTTATGTGGAAATCAATAATACAAGCAAATTCTGATTTTGATCTTAGTCAAATTTACTTCCTGTATCTTCTTACTAAGTCACAAACTAGATTATTGCTTCTTATCTGTCAAATTCTGATGTCAGTAAATCTTAAGGATGAACTACATACTTGATAAGCCTCACTTATCTAAAAAAAGAAAAAAGAAAAAAATTGAAATCAAGTACTCCTTTGAGATCTAGAGTAATTTATATGAAAGGGAAGATCCAAGTGCATTGCTGGTATTAAGTTATATGCATTAGAAAAGCAAATTAATTTTTCTTGGCGACTTTTCATATTCTCTGATTACTGGAGAAATATTCTGATAACAGCATTAATTCTGATGGCAGTGGTAACTCATTTACACTGAGAAGCCCTTGTCAAAAGAATTTCAAAAGATGCATAAAATAAGCACAAACAACTGAGGTGGACTCTTGCATAACTTTATTCTACAGTAGACTTCACAATTCAAGACAGATTTTAAGCATTTTCCTCTAGTTATGCCTTATTTCTAAGATATACTAAAGTTTATCAGACTTTAATCTTTATCTGATCATTTGCACATACACACACTATCACTCCATATGAATGATAAAAATTACTGTGGTGATTAAGTTGTTTCTGATAAACAATTAAGTATTATTTGCATAAATTATGAGGACAAGTCCTGATTATGTTCTGATGATTAAACTCTGAAGAAACCAGTCAGTATTTGTGTGAAGAAACTCAGAAACAGTCATTCACTTTTTGAGTAAAGAATCCATGTTCTGATGACCTTTAAATTCTGATAATAGTCAAGTTCTGATGCAAATCCTGATGCTTGCGTGGCATTATTTATTTACTTGACTTATTTTTGGTATTTACTGTAACGGTTATATTTCACTGAAAAATAATTAGGTGAGATAAAAATAGTCATAATCATTTGTTAGTGGGTTGTGTGTTGGTTTTGGTATGTGCATGTGTGCAATAATTATTGCATGTTTACCATGCCCACTATGTATGTTTTGACTAATTACATGCTGCCAAGTGTAAAAACTACCGGTTTTAATTCAAAAGAGACATTACCATGTGCAGAGTATAAATATCAGAGATAAAAGATTATACAATCTTTTACCCACTCTTTTACTCTATTCTCTCTCTCTCTCTCTCTTTTATTTTCTTACTCTCTTATTTTCTGACGTTCTCTTACAGGCATTTTATCAAACACTTTGCAAACACAAAATTTTCACTTGATTTTTCAACAGAAATGGAACCAAAGGATGTTATTTTTAATGGAGCTATGTTTTTCCCCAATAACTACTCTGTTATCTTGAACAAGGATGAAGATCCTTCAGAACTTCACTTTGTTCAGGTTTTCTTGGCTCACAATGAGATTGGGTATACTCTGACCCAACCTCAAACAATCTTTGATAAACAAGTGCTGGAGTTCTGGAAGACTCGAATCTATGATGATGGAGGTGAAACTGGATCTCCAAGTATCATCTTCTCATCAAGAGAATATGAGTATCTGGTAGCTGTTACTATAGTGAGGCAGGCTCTTCATCTGCCTGAAAACTGCACTTGCAACACAGCACTTGGAGAATCTGTTCTTCTGAACATGATGGCAAGCTTGGGATATGAGAAAAGCTTGTCCAAGCTAGGACTGTTGAAGAGGCCTTTTATTAAGAGGGAATGGAGCTTCTTCTTTGATTGCATCACAAAGACTTTTGCTAACAAATGCTCAAATTTCGATGCCATTCCAGTCATGAGTCAACAAATAGGGTATGCACTTCTTAATCAGACTCATTTTGATTATGCATATGCTGTGTTAGGCTATATTGGTGACAGAATGAAGGAAGACGCAAATGTAGTATATTTTGCTAGGTTCTTTCAATTAATTTATAGTTATTGTTGTTCTGATAAGCCACAAGTGTTCAGTAACCTAATGGAACCTTTTAAGTTACATAAAAGGGCATTTACTGACTTGTTATTTGCTGATAACAAGAAGGAAGTACTAAGACCTCTCCAAATACCCCAATCTGTCAAACAGTTCTTAGTCAACACTATCCCAGACACTTACACAACCATATTCCCTGATGTAGCACCATCACAACTATCCACTACTCAACAACCACAGTCTACCTCACAACCACCAACATTAGCACATGTTGTCAGCACTTCACAGTCCATACCTAAATCCAAAACCAAACCAACCTCTGGTACTTCTCAAAAGGTGCCGGTTGTAAAATCTGACACATCCTCCATACCCAAAACCTCAAGAGCTAAATCTATTCCTCAATCTTCACCAAGAAGGAAGAGAAGGCTGATTCTGGGAGATGAATCAGATGAGGAAGAACAAGCCCAGGTTCCTGCATCAGAACCTGTGATAGAAGAAGCTGAAGAGTCAACTCTTCAGAAGGAGAAAGCATCTGAAGCTTCTGCCATTCGAAAAAGAAAGAGGTCTTCACATTCTGATACAGATCATGTCAGAGCAGGTGTGCATATTGTACAAACTCAATCTGAGGTTGCTGAAGATACTGAGAAAGGGGATCAGGAATCTCTGATCTCATCATATCCTATTGTGATTGAAGCCCTGCCAGCAGCTGAAGAAGTTCTGATTCAGAAATTCCTGACGTCCACAGATCAGAACTTGTACAAGAATATGTGATTTCTCCACCGCACTCTCCAATCAAAGCTACAGATGATGTTGAAGAATAAGAGACAAGTCCTGAAATAGATATTCAGAATTTGAATATACCTATTGTTCTATATCTGGAAGCTCCAACTACAAAATAGCCAACTCCTGTTACTTCTCCAATTTTACAGGATGAGATACCAACAACACCAATTCTCGATCTTGGAACTGAAGATCAGAATTTAGACAAAGCTGATTCAGAGTCTCCTACAGCCACACACACCTTGGTGTTATGTGAAGCTAAGAAGATTCTAGCAAGTTCTGGAGAGTCAGCTCCAGTAAACACTACAGTGCCTACAGGAAAAGAGGCATTATTCCAGTTTGAGGAAGTGGCTACTCCAGTTCCATGGGAGGAAACCTTTAGAGGGGATGAGTGGATACATAAATGGAATGATCCTGATTTTATTCCCAGCCCACATGTTCTGACAGAACATGTCTTAAAAGCTGATGAGTTGCTGACAAGTTCTGACTTCAAGCATCAACTAAAGGTCACTGCTCTCAGTACAAGAACTCTACAAGGTCAACCAAGACTCATGCAAAGGTTGATAAACTTCAGGAAACAGCTGATAAGCTAGACATGATGCACAAACTAG
Source organism: Apium graveolens (assembly GCF_009905375.1). NCBI lineage: Eukaryota > Viridiplantae > Streptophyta > Magnoliopsida > Apiales > Apiaceae > Apium > Apium graveolens. Next base: position 142,585,342 of record NC_133653.1, read on the forward strand.
ACAAGAAGATGTTTATCAGACCAATTCAAGAAAAAGTGGATGCTATTGAGCTTGTACAAACCAAGCAGCAGGCCCAACTGGATGAGGTATTACAAAATCAAGATGCTCAACAGACCCAGTTAAATGAGATCCAATCTTCAGTGGAACTCCTTCTTTCTCTACTCCTGACAGATGATGCCAAAAAGGGGGAGAAGGTAGTTATGTCCAAATGCTCACCAAGCCAAACACTGAAGAAAAAGGATAATCATGGAGATGACCAGGGAAACTCTGAAAAGAGTAGAGGTCAAAGTCAAGGGAAGCAGCTGAGCAGAATTCCCACTCAACAGACAAGTTCTCATCAGAGAATGTCTGGCAGCAAGAACTCTGATAGATTTGCTATGCATTGGAGGAATAAGGAAGGAAAAAAGCCAACAGATCAGGATGTTCCTTTGTTGATCACAAATGCTGATACTTCAAATACTGATGATCAAGTTCTGACAACTAATTCATGATGTGATAGTCCAAGTTGGAAGCCAAGAGTCACAGAAGTTTTTGCAGACTTTGAAATTTAAAGGAGAGAAAGCAACATTCTTCTACAAAGATACCAAAATTCAATCTGTTGATGAAGAATTGGCCAAGAGACTATTCCTTAAGGATAATCCAGGAGTGGATTTAGAGGAATTAAGAGAAGAAGAAGCTAAATTTGCTGTTGAGAAGAGCAATCCCAAGTCAAAAGCTTCTGATGCTAAAAATCCACCAAGGCCAAAATAAAAGGGGATTGTGATAAGAGAAAGATCTGCCACAGAGATTCCTAGATCAAGGACTAGATCTCAAACTACTACTGATCCCAAAGACAAGGGAAAAGGAAAAGTTGGGGAGATAGTCAAGAAACAAAAGATAAAGATTCCTCAAATTCTAATGGATCTTGTGTACAAGATGGTTCAAGTCTTTTATAATGCTGCTGCGGAAGATGAAACAGTTGAAACTCTGAAGAGAAAGAGGATGATAGAAGAATCTAAGACAACCTCTGACATAGCTCAAGTTGTTCAGAGTGAAGAAGTTCAGAACTTAATAAATCCTGAAGATATTTTAGAACAGCAAGCTACAGATGAAACTGCAAATCCTGACCAATTCATCAAGACATCAACCTCTGACACTGCTCAAGTTGACATAGACAGCTTAACATTAGAAGACAAGAAGAAGCTGCTATGGAACAAGTCTATTCCAGTTCAGCCTAAGACAAATCAGATGTTGAAGCAACTTACAGCATTTGGAGTAAAATCCAAGCAAGCTAGAGACACTTCTGGAATAGGTTTTGACAGAGAGAAATTCCAGACTGGGATAGAAGTTGATATTAGAGATCCATTTACATTGACTGACAAGCCATTTGAAGAGATCACACAGAAGCACCTTGACAAAGTGTTTTCTGCTCAAGTAGTGATGGATACTCATGATGATTATGAAGTAAAAGAGAAATTGATCTTATTTCTGATTGATGGCAGAACTTATAGATTATCTGAATCTGATGTGCTGAAGAAATCTGTCAAAGAGCTCCAATATATTCATTATCTACTGGAGGTAAATTCTAATGTTACCAGGAAATGGTCAGAATATATTTTGAAGACAATAAGAGATTTACTCAGAATTTCTGGTGCAAGAATGACAGAGTATACTCCAATGATGACTGAGGATGGTGGAAGAGAAATTCCTATGAGGAAGAATTCTGCTAAGGTAGAAGTAATTCTGAAAGGAAGATGTTTATGCTATAATGAAGATTCTACACATCCAAGGGTAATCAGACTGGGAGATGGACTTGAACGAAATCCAATTTCTGCACTCAGAGCTGCCATATATCAGATTAGTGATACTGAAGATGAAGAACTGCAGCAAGTCAATGGTCAGTTACTTGAAGTTCAAAGAAATGCAGAGACCAAGCTGGTATTAAACTTTGTAAGGAATCATTATGGATTCAGGTTGATTTAGTGAATTTGGTAAAAGCTGCATGGACTGTAAATTGTATTTAGTTATGTATATAAACTCTTATTGCATTTGTACTTAAATGTTTTTGACATCATCAAATCTATAAACTTGAATATTTTTATAATTTACAAGTTGGGCGAGATTGTTAGATATATTTGTGATATCATGTCTAATCTGATTTATTTAGTTTCAGAACTTAATATCAGAACTTAACTGGAAATCAGAACTTATAGGAGACAGGAAGTTATCAGAACTTAAGCCATCAGGACTTACATCAGAACTTAAGTGCAGATACACTTCAGGTATGAAAAGCGGCTGATTTACAGGAGAGGATCTAGATTAAACAAAAAAAGATATGCTTGGAGAGTTATACAACTAAAGAACTACAGTAGATAATCTGTGATTGATGTATTTTAGGAAACTGAACATATCATATCAATTAGGAGATATCTTGTAATCGTGTAGTATATAAACACAGATTAGGATTTACACTATATGTGTTATCATTCAAGAGAATATTATTCATTGTAACCCTAGAACCTATTAGTGATATCATACATCACTGAGAGAGTAGATTAAACCTACTGTAATAGAGTTTGATATATTAAATAAACTTGTTTTCTGTTACATACTTGTGTTTATAATCGAATTGATTGAAGATACTATATTCAACCCCCTTCTATAGTATCATTGAGGCCTAACAAAGACATTACCAAATTACACAACGTTTCTAATATAGCTCATTAAGCAAAATATATATATTCTTGTTTGTGTTGTATAATTTGTATTTAATGAATGAATATAAAAAGGGTAGTCAGTGTATTTTTAAAACGAAATGATTAAACTTAATATGTAGAATGTCGTTAGTATATTTACAAAGAAAAAACTAAAAGTTAACATATAGGTTGAATATAGAGTCGACCAAAAAATTTAAATTTTATATAAATAAGCTATATGTACTAGTCTATATGATTACTGAGTCAGAATGATTTGCAGTCATGATATACAATAATGTAAAATTTACACTACTGTTAATATAAAAGTTGATTTTAATAAAAAAATGTTAGTTTTCGAAATTCAACGTATATATGTATGGAAAAATGTTGATTTTTTATTTACACTACTGTTAACAAAGTAAGATTAAGTTATGTGTGTATGTATCACAATGTAAATTATTGTATATTACATTTATTAGTAAATTAGGATTTTTTTTCAATTATTTATATGCTAAATATCTTATTTATGTATATGTATAATCATTATTAACATCTAGGCAGACAATTGATTACTTAAATAACATTCATTTATAATTATTCAAAAATTAAAATTATATAATAAATAAATTGCAATAATTTATATATGGCATTCACATTATCACTGACAAACAATCCATATCAATGTTTTATGCAACCGAGTTTCAATCATGGTTGTGATATAAAAATAAATTATATATTGTAAAGGCTTATTCTTGATAATCATGATTTTTTTTAAGAATTCGAAGGAAAAATTGTAAGTATATCGTTATTTAAACCGTTTTTCAGTTTCTTTCATTACGACTCTAATATTTCTTCATATAATAATTTGATAACATTGTATATTATTCTCATAAAATTAAATATTTTTCAATTCAATAAAATTTTATAAATATTAGTTGAACTTTTTAATTCCTTCAAATTATTGAACAATATATATTTTTGTTATTCCCTAACAATACAACAAGAATTACAGAAGGGGGGTTGAATGTAATTCTGGCTTCTTCTTGAGATTTTTAAAAGTGTTCTAACTCAATAATATATATGTGTTTGATTTGCTAAGTGCGGAATGAGAGAATTACATCTATCAAAATACAAGTAATAAAAACACAAGTCTTTAAAACTTTCTTGTGGATTTGAATGTATCTACCAGAGATGTATATATATATCGAGAGAACCCTGTGAAGCTTTAATAGCTCACAGCTGTAGTTACAAATATGAAAAACTAAACCTGCAGAGAAATGCTACAGGATATAGCTTACAAATGTTTCTCTGAAAATGTGTTTGCTTAGTCTATTTGTTGTTGTTGTTGTTTTACTTGCTACACTTGGTTTATATATCACCAAGTTTACATAGAATAAGATAAGATAATAAAACAAAACCTATCAAGTCTAGCTCCATGCTGCTTCACTACTCTATTCCAGCATCTCTGAATATCTTCATAATAACATGGAAATGGTAATGCTTCTTTATTCTCAAAACCCTGCTAAACAGGCTGCCACATTCCTTTTGCAAACACTCGACGCATGTGACTGTGTTGTCACTGTCAACAGATATTTGAATTGAACATCCGTCGGGTACATGCTTGTTATCCATCGGGTAGCCTTGTTGATCATCCGTCGGGTAGCTTTGTTGATCATCCGTCGGGTAACCATTTATCACTTGACTCCATTTCATTTGTGCAGAATTACAAGACATCTTATATTTACATTTAATCAACCTATTCTGCACATCTACTAGCAGTCTACATAATTCATAAGCTACTACAGAATCTATACAAAGTTGTTTGTAGATATGTGCTACAGTACTTATTGTTACATAAGCTACTCACCCGGTAGATATCAACTAGTCATCCGTCGGGACTATATTGAATCATCCGTCGGGACTATAATTGATCATCCGTCGGGTACTACAAAATTCACTAAGTTAAATCTACTAAGGTGTTTTGTTTAGCTTATCATATTCCTAACAATCTCCCCCAATTTATGTCTACTGGAATTGTAGCCATAAATTAAGAGAAACTTGATGATAACAAAACATCCTAAAGATACAGTTTGAAAAATATTAGATAAAACTATTAAGTGCTACAAATTGCTGAAAGATGAACAATGCAAAGTATACAAAGAAATTTCTCACAATTGTTATCAAGATGCTCCTCTAGTATGAGCAGAAAGATCTATTTCCTTGATTGTCTGGATTTTTTCCCAAGCCTTCTATTGTTTTTTTCAATTTAATTCTGAAGTTGTCTGTGGAAATCAAGTTCTTCAGCTTCTGAGAGATTTAGCATTTCCTGCATTTCCAAAAGAGTCTCATTGCTAGAGATACTCAATTGGTCCTCCAATCTGAAGAATCTTCTAACACCTTTATCATCCATGAATTCCATCAGCCAATAGGGCCTTAGATGCACTCTTTTTCCTATGAAGGGAATAGATAGATTACTTGGAAGTGCATATTTGGCTCTAATACTCCTTAGTTCCTTAATCCTCTTTAGAACTATTCTTCTTGCAGTCACATTATATCCAATGTTCTTTTTGAAGGATGAGTAGACTTTAATCAGAACATATTAGCTTTCTTGGAGAATCATGTGAAGAGGCCATGTTATCTCTTTCCCTCCCTTGTATCTAAATACCAGTCTTTCAGGAAGATGCCTGTAAGCATCAATTCCTCTTACTTCTTCCAGTTCATCCAAGTAGAGATTCAAGTCTGAAAATTCCTTGATATCACAAATGTACATGAGATCTCTCTTGTTGACTATGGGTTGGGATTTGGTTAGAGCTTTGGATCTGAGAGATACAGACTTCACTTTCTTGCTAGCTCTAGTCTTTGGGTAAATTTAGCTCAGGAATTGGTAAATTATCCCAGTCTACAGGCTCATCCTTAGGAACAATTGGTTCACCATAAATATTTCTTGTTGGATCAACCACTTTGAATTCTTCAAATACCACTGAGGGTTTTGATGTCTGAGTTGTAGTTGTAAGGTTTTTGGGAAATTGGTCTTCCAATTCCTCATCATTAAAGTTCACTTTTCTCTTGGAATGGAGTTTTATCTAAATCTTCTTTTCTGCTGTGATTCTTCTTGCATTTTCATATCCTTAGGTTCAGTAATTACAGTTGGTTGTACAGGAAGTTCTGTTGTGGTTTTTACAGCTTGAAGATTGGCCAAGATAGCAGCTTGTTCTTTCTTTTGCTTTTGCTTCTTAGCATCCAAAGCAGCTTGCTTCTTTTCTAACCTGATTCTTTCTTTCTCTTCCTTCTCTGCTTCCACAAACAGTGGGTGTCCAACCACCACATAAATCTCCTTACCATTTCTGTAAATTTTGGAAATTCTTCTTTTTAATGCTGAATCAGCTAGATCTCTGTAAAATGCTATAGATCTTGACAACATCTTCTTTTCATCTAGCTTTGGTGTCTTAAACACTCTATCCATAGGATTCTTGTCTGAAAACTTAGGATAGTTCCTTTTGGCCTTCATAATGAGATCTTTCTTTGGAGATTTGGTGCAGAAAGTTTGACCCCTTTCCAGGTAGTTCATACTTATATCATTCACAAAAATTTTAATGATTTTAGAGTGATGATTGAAGACTTTGTCTGGCTTCTATGTTGGACCAAATATCTTCTGGATGTTCTCATCAATTTTCTTCCAGTTGATTGGACTCAATTGCTTCTTCTCAGCTACTCTCAAATTGACTGCCACTTCTTTGATTAGATCTATGCTATCTTTAGCAGGTGTCTTCGTGAAATTAATTGTTGGCACAATTGCTTTACTTACTTGAATATTAAGCACTTTTTGCTCCCCCTCACTTCTTGATTCCCCTTGACTGAATAAGACAATTAAGCTTGCTTTCTCCCCCTTAGTATAGGTTTCTTTCTACCCCTTTTTGTTATCAGCAAGTTGAGTAGAAGAAGAGGTTTGTGCTACCATTAGCCTTTGAAGCAAGTCTATTTGATGTGCCTGATGTAGATGTATAGCTATTAGAGAGGCTTCCATTGATGTCATTCTGGTATCCAAGGAATCTATCTTTGTGGCAAGATCAGAATTCTTCCTGAGTTGTCTCTTAATGTCAAGCATTGTAGCTTCTGGAAGTTTTACATCTAATCTATCAGTTATATCCTTCTTCACTTGAGTGATCTCTGTTTTGATAGAAGTGATATCCTGATTATGTTGGAAGCCTTGGATTTGTTGTAGTTGGAGAGAAGCAAGATGTGCTTGCAGAAGCTTCTTGGTGATAGCATTTTTGGATGATTGAAGAGCAGACTGTGTTTGACTGATAAGTTGGATGAGTGTGGTCTTGAAATAATGTTCATCACATTTCTTGGAGAAGGCCCATGATGGCATGCCTGATCTGGAACTAGGGCCTACTTCTCCCCTATGTCCAATGGCTCTTCTTCACTTTCTTCATCCTCACCACCAAAGAAATCTTCTTAACCACCAGTCTCATAGTCAATATCACCAGCTTGACTTTGCTGAGATAGTCCCTCCCTGTCTGCATCCTGGACATTCATTAACTTACTTGCAATGACATCCACCCTTATTTCTCCTGTACCTGTATTTCTCTCATTATCTCTCTTTTCTTGCATCAAGGTCTCACCTTGGCTTCCCACCCTCACCTTCACCATCTAAGGTGGGACTCCTCTCACTCATTTTTTCCAGTCCTGAAGAAATGGACTGTATTAGATCACTCTTTCCCTCTCCTTTTTCCTGGGAACAACCCAGACTCTCACTCAATTCACTCCCTTCCCTCAGTCCTAAGAGTGATTGCACTACTACTAAGTCCTCTGCACTTGTAAGAATTGATGAAATTTGAAGCTGTGTAGAGACACCCGACGGATGAGGAATATCCATCGGGTTAGTAGTTTGACTATCCGACGGATGACTGCTGTTAAGCTTATCCGTCGGGATACAATCACTACTCGACGGATGATAAATGTTCATCGGGATAGAAGAAATAATTGAGTTTGGAGTGGAGACTATTGTAGACTCTGTGTAGATTGATAAAAATTTTGGCACAGATGTCTCAACAGTCTCAGAAAGAAATGGCAAGTGAGCCAACAAATCATCTAGAAGATGATGCTCACTTGCATGGATTTTTGGCTTCTCCAAGAGAGTTAAAGATGGAGAATTTGGAAGTGATGTATTGATCATGTCAACATCCAGTGAGTTTGTGGGAGAATTTGATGTATCGGGTGCTTTAATTATGAGAGATTTTGGCTGTGACTCCACATTTATTGGAGCCACATCAACCTGACTTTGAGAAGGTGCAGTGACTGGGTCTTTTGCACCAGTTTGCACAGTGTATGAGCCCTGTGCATTCCCAAGGGTTTTTTATTTCTTCTTTCTGGTATAAGTTTGGGGTGATCTTGTGTCTCTTACCCTCTTGACCTGTGCTCTTGCCTGAGAGCTTTGTTCAATAGTCACATCCTTTTGGGAGGATGCAACTAGTAATGAGCTTATATCCTTATTAAGTACTGCAGTTTGTTGAGAAACTGCAGTGTGGTTAGGCTGGGAAACACTCACCTCTCGAACCTTATCCTTAGGGCTTCTTTGATTTCACCCTGTCCCTCACCTTTCTTGCCCACCTTCACACTTCCCTCTTTAGGTTTGGTGGATTATACAACTGATTTCTTTTGAAAGAAATTAGAGGGGGCTTTCTTAGCTTTGGATTTAGGAACTTTTGTTGGTTTGGTAGCTTGGGTAGGCAATTGTTGGGTCATTGACACAGTTTCCATAGCTACACTAGAAAGCAAAGAAATTTGTGAGGTTGGAAGAGTGGAGACAAAAGAAATTACCTCACTTACATGAGGTCCCTCCATTACTGAAAAGTAGTATAAGGGAACCTCCTTGTGATGGTTTGCTCTGTTTAAATCTGCAATGATCCTTTTTTCTTGAACCCAACAATTTAACTTGTTGGTTGGGTTCTCAATCACAATATCTTCAATAAGATGGTTAGAAAGCATCATAAAGAATCTAGCATAATAGGCACTTTTACCTCTCTTATTGATCTCTCCTAACTTAAAGCCTAACTCAAACAAAACCAAATCACTGAAATTAAAGTACTTATCAGTAACTAGCATGTAAAGCATGTTAAGCATAGAAATATTTATAGAGTCAAAGTTACTAACTTTACCAGAAAACACCTCAGCTACTACATCACACAGATAACTCCATTCTTTCCTAAGACCCAACCTCCTAATTTCACTTAATTTAGAAGTAGTGAGTGCATAGCCCATGTAATAAAGCATATTAACAATGTCAGTGTCTGTGTGTGGAGCAGTTACAGTATTATCAGGAATCTTGAAGCATGCTTTAACAATATCACTATTTATGAAAAACTACTTACCTTTCAGAGTGAATGTGATGGTCTTATCTGTCGAGTTGTACACTGCAGTTATACATATCTCCTCAACAACCTCACAGTAAATGGTGGGTGATTCCAGCTTTCACACCCCCAACTTAAACAGCAAAATAAATATAGCTATTATAATATTTTAAAAGAAGAATACACAACCAAATCCAAGATCTTACAGTTTAGGTTTGGAACAGCCCAACACTACCAACTATTACATCTGATTACAAATACCGAGTCCTCACACAACTATTATTACTTATTCTACCTGAGCTCGAACATAAGCATCAGCATCACAGGTCTTACGGGCAGTCTGCTTGAATCTAACCATAGCTGCTAGCTGTAATATCAGGGTAAAGCAAGAAGTGAGCCAAATGCTCAACAAGTGCTAACAGTACGACACAAAGCATAAATCGAGATATACTTTTAAGAATGTCAATGGAAAGACATAACTAATGATAACGAGAGATAAACTATGAGAGATGGCATCATTTTGCTTGTATCAAAACAATTTTAAAATCATGTCTTAATCAAAATCATTTTATGACGCTACGGATTACAGCCGGTGATCAACCGCGAAGTAATCCCGAACCTCGCTGGGTTCTAAAATATTAACGGGAATCCCTTAGGCAACTTTTAAGCCTAATATAAGTGTCGAAAGGACTCGCGTCTCAGTCCAGATCCACTATTCAAAGAAAACATTTATCCCCCTTTGGGACTGAAAAATCCACATTTTATTTATTTCAAAAACTGATGCCGAATTATGACAAAATCTCTTTTTACAGTAAACATCTTTATCAAATAATTATAGATCAACTCGAAACACGGGGAAATGGTGCGAACTCTCAGAGCCATGAATCACAAAACTAAACTCTATTAGGGTAACTGAATGGTTTTTATGTATCAAAGTTTGGACAAGGGAATTTAGTGAGGCTATTGGATATCATGAAAGGAAGTGCCAAATTGGGCTTAAAGCAATGGTTTCTCATCAAGGTTCAAGTGCTGGATCATCAAGAATGTAAGCTTTATGAATACTAAGGGTGTTAAGGTATGAAGAAATGATTTTTAGCTCAGGATATATCAGAATTGACAAGCTTTAGGATAAGAAAGAGGGTATCAATCAATGAGGAATCATGTTGGTAAGTTTCTGACTATCAGAGTTCAAGGTAAGGTTCTATAGGGGTTCAAGTATCAAGATGAGATATCAATACTTAGGAATCATCAGTATGTTAATCAAGAGGATAAATTAAGTAATATAACAACTCTTTATTTTATCATGGCATTTAACTATCATGAAAAGACTTTTGAATGACTTGCAATACATACTCGAGGGTTCATGGCATTTCTATATAATTCAAAGATAAGCGAGAGATACGCTTGATTTAAACATATCAAAATGACTCAAGATGATTGCATCGATATATATGAACTGTTTATAGTAAATATGAAGATCAAGTTGAATCACTTGCCTTGAGATAGGCTGATCTGGTCTGACTGGTAGGAGCTACAACTGGAGCTTCACTCGACCTTTATGGCAAGTTTTCCCTCGTCTCGAGATCCTACATAAATAATAATAATCCTCATTATAATATATTCTCACTAACTTAACCTATTTACAACTTGAAATTAAACACGGATGGCACTTAGGCCTATACGCACTATATCCACCTTTATATTTCAAATGTACACACGTAGCCACATAATCACATATCATATATTAACACCAAATAACACCATATATACCATAATGCAACACTAGGCTTGGATGATCTCGACTCACCACTTAAGTCACTTGGTCGCTAAACTAGACATAGTCTTCTAATTTTGTCTTCCTAACTCGACGTGCCTTTCCTAAATTATCCAAAACCTATTGACCCTCACTTGTGCGTTTTTCTCTACTGACCTTATACTATCTTACAACTATGGTGGTCGACCTAATACTCACTTCTAAGTGTTCTAAAACTATGTGATAAGTGAAAGTGCTCAGCGGTGCAAATTTCAGAATGACAACTATGGTTTCTTGAGTACATTAGACACTCTTAAACTACAAGTTTTCCTTCAAAACTTTTACACAAGACTCTCCTGACCTAAGGGCATCTCACAAACTTGATGTGGCTCAAGGGCCTGGCTTGGGCCTTCTTGGGCCTAAGCTAAAAGTCCAAGGTTCCCCTGTTTTTCTGGGCAGAAAATGCCCTGACTTGAATTAACTTGTGACACATGGTTCTAACTCATATCCTATGAACTATGGTTGAAAAAACTTCTCTGACACTCCCTCTAACTAAGGCCCAATTGGGCCTAATGAGGGCCTACCATGACATGGTCAAATCTCCCTATTTCTAAGTTGCAACAAAACTGTCCCCTGCTGGACAGATTTTGTTATTCTACTTGTGCACCTAACCAAATGACATGCAAACCTCTAACCAACTCCTAAAACCTTTTATATACTCCCAATAATAACTTCTGGTAGCTTGGGCCTCAAAGTGCACACCAATGACATGGTCAAAACTCACTCTAAACCTCAGGGTACTACACTGATTTTCTGCAGAAACTATAATTCTCATTTCTCCAAGGTTTTGACTTAACAAACTCAACTACCAACAACCCAATACTCAAACCAAGACTTAAACATGGTATTCTACTGAACGAACTCCCCTATTCTCAAAATAACCTTGGTGAGATCATCCTTACCTTAAGTACAATTATGGCAAAACAAGAGAATCTACACTTCACAAATCACAAATCTTCATGCTTTTGAAACAACAAGGTATGCATTTTTATAAAAGATAATCATGAATTATTACCATGCAACAAGAAGCATAAATCAATATTAACACATTATACCTACTGAAATTAAGGCTTACTAACAAAATCTTTACAAATGATCAAAATCTTACAACATTCTAAGAGAAATCCTCATGCATGCATGCCTTCGGGTTTTTCAAACCAAAACAACACATTTTCTACATATATTCCATCTTAAAATTGACATGCAAGCCTAGCATAAGGTATACCTAGGTGATCACTTAGCATGCAAGGAGTTTTATCAAATTTTTACCACAAAATTCAAGTCATTATCATATAAACATGCAAGAATTGATCAAAACAACAAGAATGATTTCAAGGATCATTCATTCGGCTCCCATATGGTCATGGCCGAATGAAATGGATGGAAATGGCCATTAAATCATCAAGAGTTTCCTTCTCAAGACTTGGCATTTATCCATTCCTTGTAGTCCTCTCAAAAACAACCTTAAATCCATAAGAATCAAGATTGTATTTTGAGTTTCACTAAAACCTTTACATACAACCCTTAAACTTAAACTTTCTACTCAAAACTCTTTGAAATATATATAGACAACATGTAGGGAGCAAGATTACTTGAATATAAGATGGATGTTTGAGTGAAAGAATGGAGAAAAGAAATGGGATGGGGGCTTCGGCTATGGTGATTGCCGAGAGGGAGGAAAAACCAAGAGGTGAGGGAGGAGGGAGGGAGGAGAGAGTGAGGGTGGAGTGTGGAGTGGGGTGAATGATTACAACATTTTGTACTTTGGGTTTTTATGATTTTGATTGATTGAAATAAGTGAGTGGAAATGAGAATTGACAAGATTACCCTTCCAACATATTAGGACCATTTTGTATGTAAGGATAAAGGAGTAATTTGGTTAGCAAGATGAGAGTTAGTGGGGTTGTAATTGTCCTTTTTAGCCCTTTAGTTGAATAGAAGAGAGTTTGCATGCAAGGTTATTCATGTAATTCGATAAATATAACAACTAAAATTTATAATAATTTATTTTTATAAAATAAAATACAAGTTCAAAAATTATAAAATTTATACCATAAATTAACTTGGATTTTTAGAGACTTTATAAAATCATTTTCAAAATTTTTGAACAAAATACCTTTTAAAAGAAAATTTTTCCAAAGCTTAGAATATTCCTTATAAATCAAAAAAAAATAAAAAAATTAAATAAACTCTTGCTTTGAAAAAAAAATCATATACTACACATAGCAAATTTATATTGCAGAAATTTTCACACATACTAGCGTACAATCATTGAATATATTTTCATTTGACTTTAATATTATACCAAATCTACAAATAATATTACATAAAATGCCGGTCGTAACATCCTCTTCCCCTTTAAGGGATTCTGTCCCCAGAATCTAAGAGAAAAGATGAGGATGCCGAGAATGCATATCAGACTCTAACTCCCAAGTCGATTCTTCGACCTTAGGGTTCCTCCAAAGCACTTTTACTAACTTTACCGACTTATTTCTAAGACTCTTTACTTGCCAGTCGAGTATTTTAACCGGTTGCTCCATAAAAGACAGGTCTGCCTGAATTTCTACAGGTTCATATTCTATCACATGGCTAATGTCAGGATTGTACTTCTTAAGCAACGACACATGGAACACATTATGCACATGCTGATACTGAGGTGGTAAGGCCAACTCGTAGGTCACCTTTCCCACTTGACTTAAAATCTCAAAAGGACCTATGTATCTAGGTGCTAACTTCCCTTTCTTGCCAAATCTCATCAACCCTTTTCTAGGTGACACCTTCAGCAACACAGCTTCGCCAATTTAGAATTGAACGTCCTTACGTGCTGGATCTGCATACTTCCTCTGTCTATCTTGAGCAGCAAGCAACCTTTTCTGAATTAACTTGACCGAGTCATGCAACTATTGTAGCAATTCTGAGCCGAGAATTCTTCCTTCTCCTACTTCATCCCAACTTGTTGGTGATCTACACTTTCGCCCGTACAAAGCTTCGTATGGTGGCATGCCGATACTGGAATGATAGCTGTTGTTGTAAGAGAATTCAATCAACGGCAAGTGATCGTCCCAACTTCCTGCAAAATTGATTACACAACTGCGCAACATGTCTTCAATTGTTTGAATTGTCCTTTCACTCTGGCCATCAGTCTGCGGGTGGTACGACGTGCTCATATTCAACTTTGTGCCAAGACATTCCTGAAATTGCTTCCAGAATCTCGAGTTAAATCGGGGATCTCTGTCTGAAACTATTGATACGGGTACTCCATGCCTTAGTATGAGTTCGCGCACATACAGATGAACCAACTTGTCCAGTGACGACTTCTCATTTATTGGAAGGAAATGCGCCGACTTTGTAAGACGATCAACTATAACCCATATTGCGTCATTCCCGGATTTCGTTCACGGTAGTCCCATTATAAAGTCCATAGCGATATTTTCCCATTTCCATTCTGGAATCTTCAGGGGCTGAATTAATCCGCTTGGTCATTGATGTTCTGCCTTTACTTTCTGACAAGTATAACACTTCGCAACCCATTCTGCCATGTCTCGCTTCATATTTGGCCACCAAAAGTTCTTTTTTAAGTCTCGATACATCTTGGTGCTTCCCGGGTGGATTGAAAATTTTGAATTGTGGGCTTCTTGCAAAATCTCATTCTTTAATTCAGGTACATGGGGAATCCATATTCTAGATGAAAACCTTAGTATCCCTTGCTCATCCCTTTGAGTATTAATCTCCTCTCCAGATAACTGATTCTTCTCTTTTTCCATTACTTCCTCTTGATACTTCTTTATCTTTTCCACTAGTGTTGGCTGAAAGGTCATTGCATGATAAACTTCCTCGACTTTTCCATAAGCATAAAATTCCAATTCCAATCTTTCGATTTCTTCAGATAACTCTTTTAATGTTATCATCATATTCAATCTCTCCTTCCTACTCAGAGCATCGGCCACTACGTTCGCCTTTCCAGGATGGTAATTTATCAAACAGTCATAGTCCTTGATCAATTCCAGCCATCTCCTCTGCCTCATATTGAGCTCTTTCTGAGTAAAAATGTACTTTAAACTCTTGTGAACCGTGTAGATTTCACACTTCTCTCCATAGAGGTAATGTCTCCAGATCTTGAGTGCGAACACTATGGCGGCTAGTTCCAAGTCATGCGTCGGGTACTTTAACTCATGCGGCTTCAACTGTCTTGACGCATATGCGATCACATTACTGTGTTGCATCAACACACAACCCAAACCCTTATGTGAAGCGTCGCTGAATATTACAAAATTCCCTTGATCATCTGGAAGTACCAACACCGGAGCTGTTACCAACTTCTGCTTTAACTCTTAAAAGCTATCTTCATATTCTGCACTTCATTCAAACTTTTGATTCTTTCTGGTTAAATTGGTCAATGGCGTGGCGATCTTCGAGAAATCCTTGACGAATCTTCTATAGTATCCAGCCAATCCTAGAAAAATTCGCACTTTCGTAGGAGTCTTTGGCCTCTCCTAACTCATAACTACCTCAATCTTTTCCGGATCCACTTTAACTCCCTCATTTTCAATAACATGCCCCAAAAATTGAACTTTCTTTAACCAAAACTCACATTTGGTAAACTTGGCATACAACTTCTCTTGTCGGAGTATCTCCAATGCTATCCAGAGGTGCTGCTTATGTTCTTCTTCCGACTTAGAATAAATAAGGATGTCATCAATAAATACCACGACAAATTTGTCCAAATACTTCTTAAATACTCGATTCATCAGATCCATAAAGGCGGCCGGAGCGTTGGTCAATCCAAACGGCATTACTAGGAATTCATAATGCTCATATCTGGTCCTGAATGCGGTCTTAGGAATATCTTCTTCTTTGATCTTTAATTGATGGTATCCCGATCTCAAATTAATCTTCGAAAAGCATTTTGCTCCCTTCAACTGATCAAAAAGGTCATCTATCCTTGGTAGCGGGTAGCGGTTCTTGATCGTCACCTTATTCAACTCCCGGTAATCTATGCATAGACACATACTCCCATCTTTCTTCTTTATAAACAGAACAGGTGCTCCCCATGGCGACGTACTTGGTCGTATCACTCCTTTATCCAATAATTCTTGTAGCTAGCTCGCCAACTCTTTCATTTCTGCTGGTGTCATCCTATATGGGGCCTTTGAAACTGGTTCCGTGCCTGGAGCAAGGTTGATCTCGAACTCAATTTGTCGATCTGGTGGTAAGCCTGGTAGTTCGTCGGGAAACACATCGGGGAACTCGCTAACTACAGGAATATCTTCCATGTTGAGGCTGCCTCTCTCTGAATCCACTACATATGCTAGGAACGACTCACAACCTTTTCTAAGTAACTTCTTAGCCTGAACAACTGGAAGAAATAGTTTCTCTTGCCTCTGCCCCTTAAATACTACCTTCTCTCCACTCTTCATCTTTAAATACACTCTCTTGGTCTTACAATTTATCTGAGCGCTATTCTCTCCTAACCAATCCATTCCTAAAATTATATCAAACTCTCCTAACTTGAAGAGTATCAAGTCGGCTGAGAACTTATACCCCGGGATATCAATCTCACACTTTGGACAAAATTGATTCACAGGAATCTTCTCTTGGTTCGCAATTACCATATTTACTACCTCACTCATAACCATTTTATCACATTGGAGCTTATCAACAAAAGATTCTGATATGAAAGATCTTGTTGCTCCTGAATCAATCAATACTTTAGCTTTGACATTATTGAGTAAAAGTGTACCTGCTATCACCTCCAAATTCTCTACAGCATCCTTCATCTTCGAATCAAATGTCCTTGTTGTTGCTTGTGGGGTTGGTGTAGGTGGTGGAGGTAATGCCAATACCTCAGCTGGCACGCTTGCACTGGTACTTGCCACGTTCATCAGAGCTTTGACTGGTCCGGTTGCCTTACATTCCCTAGCCATGTGTCCAGTCTTCCCACACTTGTAGCACGTAACTCCTGGCTTTGGCATCTTGCACTCATTTGCCAAATATCCCTTCTGATTGCACCTATAACAGGTCATGCTCAGCTTATTGCATACTCTGGGGTGCCTTCTTCCACAATGTTTGCATTCCGGTCTCTGGAACCTATTTTCTCCAACTTGCCCTTGGCTTGCCGGGTTGTTCCCTTTTGATTCTTGCCTTTTGCCCAAATTTCCCTTCTTTTGAAAATTTCCGCCCTTCTGGAAACCAATCCTCTTTATATTCCGATATTGCGAAATTCCGGCTTCAGACTTTTCTCCATAAAATAGAACCTTCCTCTTCTTGTTATCCCTCTCTTTCCTTGACTGCATCCCATTATTCTCAATCAGAGCAGCTTTATGTACTACTCCCGCATATGTTTCAAGCTCAAACATAGCCACCCTATCTCTGATCCAAGGCTCCAATTCTTGCTAGAATTTCTTTGCTTTTTCCTCCTCAGTGTTGGTATACTTTATCACAAACCTTGACAACTCAGTGAACTTCTTCTCATACTCCAATACAGTCATGTTCCCTTGCTTCAACTCAAGAAATTTTAGCTCCATCTGATTCTGCATGTACTTAGGGTAATACTTGTCCAGAAATAACTTCTTAAATCTCTCCCAAGAAACCTGCTGAGTGACTTCCGTAGCCTTTACTGATTCCCACCAATAGATAACTTCTCCCTTCAAGAAGTAAGTAGCATACGGCGTCTTCTGATCATCTCCTAATTGTACCAACTCAAAAGCCCTTTCCATCTCCTTGATCTATGTGTTAGCTATCACTGGATCAGTGGTATCATAAAATACAGGTGAATTCACATTCTGAAAAGCCTTGAAAGTGACAATTTGTCTAGGTGGTACTGGTGGTTCAGATGGTTGGTGTGGCTCACGGTTATCTTGGTTTTCAATTCATTGTTGAATAGTTAGTTGTTGTTGAGCTATAGCATTGGTTTGCTGTTGCAAGGTTTCCAGTAGTCGAAGAATGTTTGGGTCTGTGGTGAAGGTGGTTGTTGGGTTCTTCTTTTTGGGAGGCATGATCCTGAAATAAGAGTTGTGTCATAACAGATATGAATGATAAAATGATTCGAGGGTTTCGCATGGCATTCTCATTTACATATGGGGTCAAGTTTCCAAATTAAGCAGATATGATGATAAAAACATAAAATAACAGTTGAGAGCAAATGGAACAATAGCACATAATTATTGAAATTTTAAAGGTCACAGTACATAGGATTAGGACAAGGTCTGATTCTAGGAATAACATGCTTATTTAAAGGAAACAACGGAAACAACTGGGGATTCCATAGAGTCTGGTAGTACAACAACATGAAAGGTAAATGGAAAGAACTAAGGCTCCACTCCATCTGAACGGGGCTTGGTAGTCTTTTCCTCTCGAAACGTCTTCACAATGCTCTGGAGCTCATCCGCCACCATCTGAATGATATACTAGCTGGTACGGTCCCGGTGTGCTGGCATCTCCTCAAGCTTAGTGTTGATGTACTGAACCAAGGTCTCAAGTCTCGCAGTCATCTGCTCCTTAGGCTTCCCTTCGTAGTTTCGGCTGTCCGGATACACGTTCTTCAGTCGGTCTATCAGTCGGTCGTACTTGCCCTGAAGCATGTCGAACTCGCGCCTCAACTCAGCATACACGGAGAAAGCAATAGTGTCGTCCGACCCAGAGGATGACGAGGAATGCGCCCTTTGCTGACAACCAATAAGAGGAGTATTTATAATAAATTTACTTAACCTACTCTCTCGCATAATATCTATAACCTACACACAAATCCTATAACCTATTTGGGCTGTCCAGGGACTCTAAACCGTAGCTCTGATACCAAAACCTGTCATACCCCCAACTTAAACAGCAAAATAAATATAGCTATTACAATATTTTAAAAGAAGAATACACAACCAAATCCAAGATCTTACAGTTTAGGATTTGGAATAGCCCAACTCTACCAACTATTACCTCTGATTACAAATACCGAGTCCTCACACAACTATTATTACTTATTCTACCTGAGCTCGAACATAAGCATCAGCATCGCAGGTCTTACGAGCAGTCTGCTTGAATCTAACCATAGCTGCTAGCTGTAATATCAGGGTAAAGCAAGAAGTGAGCCAAATGCTCAACAAGTGCTAACAGTACGACACAAAGCATAAATCGAGATATACTTTTAAGAATGTCAATGGAAAGACATAACTAATGATAAAGAGAGATAAACTATGAGAGATGGCATCATTTTGCTTGTATCAAAATAATTTTAAAATCATGTCTTAATCAAAATCGTTTTATGACGCTACAGATTACAGCCGGTGATCAGCCGCGAAGTAATCCCGAACCTCGCTGGGTTCTAAAACATTAACGGGAATCCCTCAGGCAACTTTTAAGCCTAATATAAGTGTGGAAAGGAATCGCGTCTCAGTCCAGATCCACTATTCAAAGAAAACATTTATCCCCCTTTGGGACTGAAAAACCCACATTTTATTTATTTCAAAAACTGATGCCGAATTATGACAAAATCTCTTTTTACAGTAAACATCTTTATCAAAGGATTATAGATCAACTCGAAACACGGGGAAATGGTGTGAACTCTCAGAGCCATGAATCACAAAACTAAACTCTATTAGGGTAACTGAATGGTTTTCATGTATCAAAGTTTGGACAAGGGAATTTAGTGAGGCTATTGGATATCATGAAAGGAAGTGCCAAATTGGGCTAAAAGCAATGGTTTCTCATCAAGGTTCAAGTGTTGGATCATCAAGAATGTAAGCTTCATGAATACTAAGGGTGTTAAGGTATGAAGAAATGATTTTTAGCTCAGGATATATCAGAATTGACAAGCTTTAGGATAAGAAAGAGGGTATCAATCAATGAGGAATCATGTTGGTAAGTTTCTGACTATCAGAGTTCAAGGTAAGGTTCTATAGGGGTTCAAGTATCAGGATGAGATATCAATACTTAGGAATCATCAGTATGTTAATCAAGAGGATCAATCAAGTAATATAATAACTCTTTATTTTATCATGGCATTTAACTATCATGAAAAGACTTTTGAACGACTTGCAATACATACTCGAGGGTTCATGGCATTTCTATATAATTCAAAGATAAGCGAGAGATACGCTTGATTTAAACATATCAAAATGACTCAGGATGATTGCATCGATATATATGAACTGTTTATAGTAAATATGAAGGTCAAGTTGAATCACTTGCCTTGAGACAGGCTGATCTGGTCTGACTGGTAGGAGCAACAACTGGAGCTTCACTCTACCTTTATGGCAAGTTTTCCCTCATCTCGAGATCCTACATAAATAATAATAATCCTCATTATAATATATTCTCACTAACTTAACCTATTTATAACTTGAAATTAAACACGGATGGCACTTAGGCCTATACACACTTAATTTATATCCACATTTATATTTCAAATGTACATACGTAGCCACATAATCACATATCATATATTAACACCAAATAACACCGTATATACCATAATGCAACACTAGCCTTGAATGATCTCGACTCACCACTTAAGTCACTTGGTCGCTAAACTAGACATAGTCTTCTAATTTTGGCTTCCTAACTCGATGTGCCTTTCCTAAATTATCCAAAACCTATTGACTCTCACTTGTGCCTTTTGGTCTACTGACCTTATACTATCTTACAACTATGGTGGTCGACCTAATACTCACTTCTAAGTGTTCTAAAACTATGTGATAAGTGAAAGTGCTCACCGGTGCAAATTTCAGAATGACAACTATGGTTTCTTGAGTACATTAGACACTCTTAAACTACAAGTTTTCCTTCAAAACTTTTACACAAGACTCTCCTGACCTAAGGGCATCTCACAAACTTGATGTGGCTCAAGGGCCTGGCTTGGGCCTTCTTGGGCCTAAGCTAAAAGTCCAAGGTTCCCCTGTTTTTCTGGGCAGAAAATGCCCAGACTTGAATTAACTTGTGACACATGGTTCTAACTCATATCCTATGAACTATGGTTGGAACAACTTCTCTGACACTCCCTCTAACTAAGGCCCAATTGGGCCTAACGAGGGCCTACCCATGACATGGTCAAATCTCCCTATTTCTAAGTTGCAACAAAACTGTCCCCTGCTGGACAGATTTTGTTATTCTACTTGTGCACCTAACCAAATGACATGCAAACCTCTAACCAACTCCTAAAACATTTTATATACTCCCAATACTAACTTCTGGTAGCTTGGGCCTCAAAGTGCACACCAATGACATGGTCAAAACTCACTCTAAACCTCAGGGTACTAAACTGATTTTCTGCAGAAACTATAATTCTCATTTCTCCAAGGTTTTGACTTGACAAACTCAACTACCAACAACCCAATACTCAAACCAAGACTTAAACATGGTATTCTACTGAACTAACTCCCCTATTCTCAAAATAACCTTGGTGAGATCATCCTTACCTTAAGTACAATTATGGCAAAACAAGAGAATCTACACTTCACAAATCACAAATCTTCATGCTTTTGAAACAACAAGGTATGCATTTTTATAAAAGATAATCATGAATTATTACCATGCAACAAGAAGCATAAATCAGTATTAACACATTATACCTACTGAAATTAAGGCTTACTAACATAATCTTTCCAAATGATCAAAATCTTACAACATTCTAAGAGAAATCCTCATGCATGCATGCCTTCGGGTTTTTCAAACCAAAACAACACATTTTCTACATATATTCCATCTTAAAATTGACATGCAAGCCTAGAATAAGGTATACCTAGGTGATCACTTAGCATGCAAGGAGTTTTATCAAATTTTTACCACAAAATTCAAGTCATTATCACATAAACATGCAAGAATTGATCAAAACAACAAGAATGATTTCAAGGATCATTCATTCGGCTCCCATATGGTCATGGCCGAATGAAATGGATGGAAATGGCCATTAAATCATCAAGAGTTTCCTTCTCAAGACTTGGCATTTATCCATTCCTTGTAGTCCTCTCAAAAACAACCTTAAATCCATAAGAATCAAGATTGTATTTTGAGTTTCACTAAAACCTTTACATGCAACCCTTAAACTTAAACTTTCTACTCAAAACTCTTTGAAATATATATAGACAACATGTAGGGAGCAAGATTACTTGAATATAAGATGGATGTTTGAGTGAAAGAATGGAGAAAAGAAAGGGGATGGGGGCTTCGGCTATGGTGATTGCCGAGAGGGAGGAAAAACCGAGAGGTGAGGGAGGAGGGAGGGAGGAGAGAGTGAGGGTGGAGTGTGGAGTGGGGTGAATGATCACAACACTTTGTACTTTGGGTTTTTATGATTTTGATTTATTGAAATAAGTGAGTGGAAATGAGAATTGACAAGATTACCCTTCCCACATACTAGGACCATTTTGCATGCAAGGACAAAGGAGTAATTTGGTTAGCAAGATGAGAGTTAGTGGAGTTGTAATTGTCCTTTTTAGCCCTTTAGTTGAATAGAAGAGAGTTTGCATGCAAGGTTATTCATGTAATTCGATAAATATAACAACTAAAATTTATAATGATTTATTTTTATAAAATAAAATACAAGTTCAAAAATTATAAAATTTATACCATAAATTAACTTGGATTTTTAGAGACTTTATAAAATCATTTTCAAAATTTGTGAACAAAATACCTTTTAAAAGAAATTTTTTCCAAAGATTAGAATATTCCTTATAAATCAAAAAAAAATAAAGAAATTAAATAAACTCTTGCTTTGAAAAAAAAATCATTTACTACAAAAAGCAAATTTATAATGCAGAAATTTTCACTCATACTAGCGTACAATCATTGAATATATTTTCATTTGACTTTAATATTATACCAAATCCATAAATAATATTACATAAAATGCCGGTCGTAACACCAGCATGGCATAGTTGAGTTTGTAGTTCTTCACAAAATCCATCATTTTGTGATAGTCACCAGATTGTTGAATCTCCTTGTTCACCAAAGCTGAGAAGTTATTTTTCTCATAGATATAACCGGTTTGAGACATGATTTTCAAAATAGGTGCCATTGTTAGAGATTTGGAATTTTGTTGAGAGAGAGTTTGCTTTTGAGAAGAAAGAAATTAGAGCAATTGAATCTTGAGAATGATAAAAGAAATGAATAAAAGTGAATTTGCTTTTATACTATCTCAGAAATTAACTGTCAAAAATCATAAAGTAACCAATAAAAATTGCCCAAAATAGCCGTTTAAAAATAAATAAACTGTAAAAATTTCGTCACTTATCCGTCATGTCATGCTTACACACTGTAAGTATACTCGATGGATAATGTTCAGTGAATTAACGGCGAGGATTGAGACAATTCGACGGATGAGGATAAATCAGTTATCCGTTGAGTTATAAAATATTACAGAACAATAATTGATTTTATTGACAAATTATATTCCGACAGATGATAAAACTCGATGGATAATGATCATCCGTCGGGATGTAAATTTTGACCTAGACAAAATTTCAACCAAAAAAAAAAAAGAAAAATCAATTAAATTTCTGGCTACATAACCACTTGTAAAAATATCTGAAATAATTCAAGAGAATTAAGAAAACCTAATTCACTTACCAGCCTTGAAAAGGTGGATTCATCAAGTGGCTTGGTAAATATGTCTGCAAGTTGCTTTTCACTTGGAACAAAATGCAGTTTCACAGTACCATTCATCACATGTTCTCTTATGAAGTGGTACTTGATGTCTATGTGCTTTGTTCTTGAATAATGTACTGGATTTTCAGTGATGGTAATTGCACTTGTGTTATCACAGAAAATAGGAATCCTATCCACTTGTAGACCATAGTCCAACAATTGGTTTTTCATCCACAAAATTTGTGCACTACAACTACTAGCAGCAATATATTCAGCTTCAATTGTAGAAGTAGAGACTGAATTTTGCTTTTTACAGAACCAGGACACAAGCTTGTTTCCTAGAAATTGACAGGTTCCGGTTGTACTTTTCGTGTCTATTTTACAACCTGTATAATCTGCATCTGAATAACCAGTCAGATCAAAACCAGAATCTCTAGGGTACCAAATGCCATGTTTTGGTGTTCCCTTGAGATATCTAAAAATTCTCTTAATAGCCACTAGGTGAGATTCTCTAGGAACAGCCTGAAATCTAGCACAAAGACAAGTAGCAACATTATATTTGGCCTACTAGTTGCTAAGTACAGAAGTGAGCCAACCATGCCCCTATAACTTGAAATATCCACAGACTTTTTAGTAGTGTTTAATTCAAGCTTAGTTGCAGTGGCCTTGGGAGTTTTTGCAGATGTGCAATCCATTAGATCAAACTTCTTAAAAAGATCATGAATGTATTTAATTTAACTAATGAATATTCCATCACTAACTTGCTTAACTTGTGAACCAAGAAAGTAAGTTAGTTCTCCCATCATGCTCATTTCATACTTACTTTGCATCAATTTGGCAAACTTTTTACAAAGTTTTTCATCTGTAGAGCCAAATATAATATCATCTACATAAATTTGAACAAGTATACTAGAGCCACTAACATTTCTAAAGAATAAAGTTTTATCCACAGTACCTCTTGTGAAGTGATTTTCCAAAAAGAACTTTGATAAAGTGTCATACCAGGCTCTAGGTGTTTGCTTCAGTCCATAAAGTGCTTTCAAAAGATAGTAGACATGATTTGGGAAATTTGGATCTTCAAAACCAGGAGGCTAACTAACATAGACTTCCTCCTCCAAATCTCCATTTATAAATGCACTTTTGACATCTATTTGATAGACCTTGAAATTGGCATGAGCTGCATAGGCTAAAAAAATTCTGATGGCTTCAAGTCTTGTAACAGGAGCAAAAGTTTCATCAAAATCTATTCCTTCTTGTTGACAATAGCCCTTAGCAACCAATCTAGCTTTGTTCCTGACCATTATGCCATTTTCATCCATCTTATTTTTGAATACCCATTTGGTGTCAATTGGATTCTTTCCTTTAGGCTTGGGTACCAGCTTCCATACTTTATTCCTTTCAAATTGGTTTAGCTCCTCCTACATAGCTAAAATCCAATCCGGATCCAACAAAGCTTCTTCTACCTTCTTTGGTTCTTCCTTAGATAGGAAGCTGCTACATAGACATTCTTCTTGAGTTGCTCTCCTTGTTTGAACTCTAGAAGATACATCACCAATGATGAGCTCAAAGGGGTGATCTTTTGTCCATTTCCTTTGTTGAGGTAGATTAGCTCTAGATGAAGAAACCTCATTGTTGTCTTGATGTGTGATTGAGTTTTGATTGTTAGAAACTCCCCCTGAGTTTGTGGATCTTTGATTTGAGAAAGGGGAACTTTCTATAGGTGATCTATCTTGACTTCCTCCTCCTTTTGATAACCCAACGAATGGTGAATTTTGAGTACCGACGGATGAAGCTGATTGTCTCCCAACGAATAAAGCAGATTGTCTCCTGACGGATGAAACATTTTGCAACTCGACAGATGTTGAATTTTGTGCTTCATTGGTAGTAGATTTTTCTGCATTATCCTTTGATGCTGTTTCTGTTAGTCCGTTAACAATATAACAAGAATTACAGAAGGGGGGTTGAATGGAATTCTTGAACCTTTTTCTCGAAAATAAGAATGTTCAACTCGAATATAGATATAATGTTTTGATTAGCACAATGCGGAATAGAAACTTAATTGAATCAAAACACAAGTAATTAAAAACAAGAGTCTTTAAAAACTTTCTGGTGGATTTAAACAATTTCACCAGAGATATATATTATATATCGAGAGGACTCTGTGTGCAAGAATGCTCACAGCTGCTTACAAATTGAACTAGTGAGAATACAGGGAAATGCTAATAATTCAGCCTACAAAGATTTATCTATTTTGTGTATCTCGGCTCTTTTTTTCTATTTGCTACATTCTTGGTTTATATATCACCAAGATTACAAAGTCAAAAAGACTGAACAAATATAAAAACTATCAGTCTTAAGCTTTGCTGCTTTTCGTTCTCTATTACCCGGTTAATGGGCTTCCACAGTAGATTTGTATACATCTCGACGGCTGTGCTCAGCTTTCACTGTTCAACTGCTGTTTGAATTCTTTATTAGTTGAGTACATGATCATCCGTCGGGTTGTTGATCATCCGTCGGGTTGTTGATCATCCGTCGGGTTGTTGATCATCCGTCGGTTGCTTTGTAGGTTATCCGTCGGGTAGCAATCAAGCATATGACTTCATTTCACTTATACAGAATTACAAGACATCATTTATGTACAATTAATCAACCTATTCTGCATATCTAATTAAAGTCAACATGACTTATATGCTACTACAGATTCTATACAAAGGTGCATACATAACTGTGCTACAGACTTATTATTACATAAGCTACTCACTTGATGGATAACAAGTTAACATCCGTCGGGATTATAATGAGTTATCCGTCGAGACTGTAATTCTTATCCGTCGAGTGCTACATTATTTCACTAAGTAAAATCCACTTAGATGTTTTGTTTATGAAATCATCAAGTACACAACATATGCACAACAATCTCCCCCAATTTATGTCTACTGGAATTGTAGCCATAAATTAAGAGGTACTTGATGATAACAAAACATCCTAAACATATAGCTTTAAAGATAAGTAGATAATACTGAAAGTGCTTCAAATAATCAAAGTGTACAAGGTTTGGCTCACAGTCATTTCAAGATGCTCCTCTAGCCTGAGCAGATTTTTCTAGTTCCTTGAAGGTCTGGATCTTCTTCCAAGCTTTCTGTTATTTTCCTCAATCTGATTTTGGAGCTGCCTGTGGAATTCCAGTTCATCAGATTCTGAGAGATCTAGCTTTTCTTGCATTTCCAGGAGAGTCTCATTGCTAAAGATACTCAATTGGTCTTCTAATCTGAAGAATCTTCTCACACCCTTGTCATCCATGAACTCCATCAGCCAGTAAGGCCTTAGATGCACTCTTCTCCCTGTGTATGGGATGATTAGAGTCTTTGGGAGTGCATCTTTAGCTCTAACACTCCTTAGTTCTTCAATCTTCTTCAATACTAGTCTTCTTGCAGTAACATTGAACCCAAAGTTCTTCTTGAAGGATGAATAAACTTTAATCAGTACAGCTTGGCTCTCTTGAAGAATCCTGTGAATTGGCCACTGAATCTCCCATCCTCCTTTATACTTGAACACTAACCTTTCAGGTAGGTTCCTATATGCATCAATTCCCCTCACTTCATCCAGTTCATCCAGATAAAGATTTAGATCTGAAAATTCTTTGATGTCACACAAGTACAAGTAGTCTCCCCTGTTGACTTTGGGTTGAGCTTTAACTACTGATTTGGATTTGAGAGGTGACAGCTTCACTTTCTTGACTGCCCTTGACTTTGTCCTTTTTGGCTTGCTAAGGATTTGCAAGCTGAAGTCAGGAATTGGTATGTTATCCCACTCTATTGACTCATCCTTTGGCACAATAGGTTCACCATGTATATTCCTGTAGGGATCCACCATCCTCATGTCTTCAAATACCACAGAGGGTTTTGATGCTTGAGTTATAGCTGGTGTGGCTTCCTTAGGAAATTGATCTACCAATTCCTTGTCAACAATATCCAGTTTCCTTTTTGTTCTTCTAGCCAATTCTTTCTTCCTTGGGGATTTCTTCTGTTCTTCAATTTTCTTCTTTGATTCAGCAGCTTCAGATGGTTGAGAGGGAATTTGTTGAGAAGAATTAACAGCCTGTAGCTTGACCAAGATAGCAATCTTCTCTTTCTTTTGTTTAGACTTCTTTGCATCTAGAGCAGCTTGCTTCTTTTCCTGCTTCAATCTGGCTTTTTCTTCTCTCTTTGCTTGAACAAATTGTGGATGTCCAGCTACCACACAAATTTCCTTTCCATTTCTGAATATCTTAGCAATTCTCCTTTTTGAAGCTGAATCAGCTGGATCTTTATAGAAGACAATTGACCTTGACAGAAGCTTCTTCTCATCAGGCTTGGGTGTCTCATAAACAGTGTCCAAGGGGTTCTTCAAAGATGATTTTGGATTTTCCCTTGGTTTTAGAATTATTTCAGCCTTTGGAGACTTGATGTAGGAAGATTGTCCTCTTTCCAGATAATTCATGCTCATCTCATTCACACTGATTGGCTTGACTTGAGAGTGATGGATGGCTGACTTAACTGGCTCCTTGACAAGTTCAAACTTTTTCTGTATCTCCTCATCAATCTTATTCCAGTTGATCAAACTCAACTTTCTTTTCTCAGCAACTTTCAAATTTGTTGTTGCTGCTTGAATTAGATCTATACCATCTGCAATTGGTGGCTTAGAGACAGTAATTGAAGGTACAATTACTTTGCTGATTTGTACTTGAAATTTCTCCCCCTCACTTGGTCCTTTCTCCCCCTTACTTGATTCGCTCTTCCCCTTTTTGTTATCATCAAGTTGAGGAGTTAGGCCTTGTGCTTTAGCCAGTTGCATGAGAAGATTTGTCTGAGTCTGTTGATTTTGAAGAAGGATAGCCACTGAATTCTCAATAAATTGAACTCTGTCTTCCAGCTTGGCCAGCTTTTTTTCAGAATCTGATTCTCTCCTCAATCTTAGTAATAGATCTTGCATGGTACCATATGGCATTACTGAATCCAACTTCTCAGAATTGTAGGTCTTCAAGTCAGCTATATCCCTTTTTAGTTCATCCACACTCAGATTCTGTCTTAACTGCTGGATCTTCATGAGATGTAGAGAGTCTAGATGAGCTTGAAGAATCTTGGTACCAGCATCTGAACTTTCCTGAAGGGCCTTTTGAATAGCCATCACTTGCTTAACCAAAGATACACCAAATTGTCCTGGTGTAGATTCCTTTGTCCATGCCCATTCAGGTAAATCTGAAACAGAACTTGGGCCTTCATCTCCCCCTAAGTTCATGCTTCCATCCAAAGAAACAGAGTCATCATCATTAAAATTTACTTCAAATTCTTCAGATGGCTCACCAGCTTGAGAAGGCATCCTATTTACAGCAACTTTATCTCTTTGAAGAGATTCTGAGGTGTGTACTAAGTTCAAAGTCTGTTTTGCCTCCACATTGCCCTGAGCAGCCAACAATTGATAGGCTGACACATGATGAGTAAAAGTGTCAGCATCCAAGGAAATGTTATCAATTACAGCTTTGTAATGTTGCTAAAATTGTCTTTCCTTTTCAGCATCATCCACAATCATTGACTCACTAGCAATGGCTGGATCCACCCTTATTTCTCCTGTACCTGCTTTTCTCTCA
Organism: Apium graveolens; assembly: GCF_009905375.1. Taxonomy (NCBI): domain Eukaryota; kingdom Viridiplantae; phylum Streptophyta; class Magnoliopsida; order Apiales; family Apiaceae; genus Apium; species Apium graveolens. The sequence goes on from NC_133653.1 coordinate 142,614,382, forward strand.
TAATCTCTCTTTTGTTGCATCAGGGTCTCACCCTGGCTCCCCACCCTCACACCCTCACCTTTACCTACTAAGGTGGGACTCCTCTCACTAACTTTTGCCAAACCTTAATAAATGGATTGCTGAGTTTTACTCTTTTCCTCTCCTTTTGCCTGGGAGCAACCCAGCCTCTCACTCAATACACTTTCCTCTCTCAGTCCTAAGAGTGACTGTACAACCACTAAGTCTTCTGCACTTGAAATAATTTAAGTTTGAAGTTGTGCAGAGATACTCGACGGATAAGTGATATCCATCGAGTGAGTGGTAATGCTATCTGACGGATAACTGCTGTTAAACTTATCCGTCGGGATACAATCACTACTCGACGGATGAGCAATATCCATCGAGAGAGTAGAAATGAATGAGGTGGGAAGAGAAACTATTGTTGACTCTGTGTTGATTGAAGATATTTGAGGCACATATGTCACAATAGAATCTGAAAGAATTGGCAAGTGAGCCAATAAATCATCTAAAAGATGATGCTCACTTGTACTAGATTTTGGCTTCCCCAACAGAGTTAAAGAAGGTGAGTATGGTGTTTCAGATGCTTCTATTATTAGAGATTTTGGCTCTGACTCCACATTCATTGGAGCCAAATCAAACTGAATTTGAGAAAATGCAGGGACTGTGTCTTTAGCACCAGTTTGCACTGTGTGTGTGCCTGTGCATCCTCAGAGGTTTTAGATTTCTTCTTTCTTGTGTAAGTATGGGGTTAGCTTGTGTCCCTAACCCTTTTTGGCCTGTGCTCTTGGCTGAGAGCTTTGTTCAATAACTACATCCTTTTGGGAGGATGCAGCTAGAAGTGAGCTTTTGTCCTTTTTAAGCACTACAGTTTGTTGAGAAACTGCAGTGTGGCTAGGCTGGGATTCACTCAACTCTCCAACCTTATTCTTGGGGTTTCTTTGATGTTCACCACTTCCCTCACCTAACTTACCCTCCTTCACACTCCCCTCTTTGGCTTTAGTGGATTTTTTTCAACTGGTACCTTTTGAGAGATACCAGAGGGGGTTTTCTTTGATTTGGATTTAGAAATAACAGTTGTTTTGGCAGCTTTGGTAGGCAACTGTTTGGTCATTGTCACAGTTGCCATAGGTGCTCCTAAACTCAAAAAAATTGAGGGGGTTGGAATAGTTGAAGGGATGGATGAACTTACCTTACTTACCTGAGGTGCCTGCATTACAGGAAAGTAGAACATTGGCACATCCCTGTGATGGTTGGCTCTGTTCAAGTCTGCAATGAGTCTTCTCTCTTGAACCCAACAAGCCAGTTTGTTGTTTGGGTTCTCAAGCACAATTTCTTGACATAGATGGTTAGCCAATAACATGAAAAATCTAGCATAATACACATTCTTTCCTCTTTTAGCAAACTCACCTAGTTTAAAACCTAACTCAATCAAGACAAGGTCACTGAAATTGTAAAATTTATCTGTGACTAGCATGTATAGCATGTTAAGCATGGAAATGTTTACAGAATCAAAATTACTGATTTTTCCAGAGAAAACCTTAGTAACTACATCACACATGAAAATCCACTCCTTCTTAAGACCCATTCTTCTAATATCACTTAGTTTAGAAGTAGGAAGTGCATAGTGCATGGAATTAAGCATATTGATAAGATTAGTGTCAGTGTGTGGTGAAGTCACATTATTATCAGGAATTTTGAAACATGCTTTTATCACATCACTATTGATACAGAATTCATTACCTTTAATGGTTAGAGTGATGGTCTTGTCAGTATAGTTATAGATTGCAGTGGTCCACATCTCTTCAACAACTTCACAGAAAATTATGGGTGATTCCAGCATGGCGTAATTTAACTTGCAGTTCTTCACAAAGTCCATCATCTTGTGATAGTCTTCTGATTGCTGAATACCCTTATTGACCAAAGAAGTGAAGTTGTTCTTCTCATAAATGAACCCAGTTTGAGACATAATCTTTACTACAGGTGCCATTGTTAGAGAAAGAAAGCTTGAAGAGAGAAAGAGAAGATTTGCTTGAGAGAGAAAGAAATAGAAGCAGTTGAATTTGAGAGTGATAAAAGAAAATAATTGGAATGAAATAAGCATTTATACTATCTCAAAAACAACGGATAAAAATAATAAATAAGAATAAACTGTAAAAATTTCACCCATTATCCATCATGTAATGCTTACAAACTGTAAGTATACTCGATGGATAATGTTCAGGGAATTAACGGCTGAGATTTAGACAATTCGATGGATGAGGATAAACTGTTATCCGTCGAGTTTTAAAAGATTCCAGAAAGGTAATTGATTTTTATTGGCAAATAGTATATCGACGGATGACTAAACTCGATGGATAAGGGTCATTCGTCGAGATGCAAATTTTGACTTAACCAAAATTTCATCCAAGACTTAAAAATTAGCTAAATTTCTAGCTACTTTTCAACTTGCAAAATAACTCAGATAAATTAAGAGTAATTAAGCATACCTAACTCACTTACCAACCTTGAAAAGGTGGATTCATCCAGTGGCTTGGTAAAGATATCTGCAAGTTGCTTCTCACTTGGAACAAAATGTAATTCCACAGTACCATTCATCACATGTTCCCTTATGAAATGGTACTTGATGTCTATGTGCTTTGTCCTTGAGTGTTTTCAGTGATGGCAATTGCACTTGTGTTATCACAGAAAATAGGAATCCTCTCAACTTGCAAACCATAGTCTAGCAATAGATTTTTCATCCAGAAAATCTGTGCACAGCAACTGCCAGTAGCAATATATTCAGCTTCAGCTGTAGAAGTAGAAACTGAATTTTGCTTTTTACTGAACCAAGACACAAGCTTGTTTCCTAGAAATTGACAGGTTCCTGTTGTGCTCTTTCTGTCAATTCTACAACCTGCATAATCTGCATCTGAATAACCAGTTAGATCAAAACCAGAATCTCTAGGGTACCAAATGCCAAGTTTTGGTGTTCCCTTGTGATATCTGAAAATTCTCTTAATAGCTATCAAGTGAGATTCTCTAGGATCAGCCTGAAATGTAGCACACAAACATGTAGCAAACATTATATCTGGCCTACTAGCTATTAAGTACAGAAGTGATCCAACCATGCCTCTATAACTTGAAATATCCACAGACTTTTCAGTAGTGTTTAATTCAAGCTTAGTTGCAGTGGCCATGGGAGTTTTTGCAGATGTACAATCCATTAGATCAAACTTCTTTAAAAGATCAAAAATATATTTAGTTTGACTAATGAATATTCCATCACTAACTTGCTTAACTTGTAAACCAAGAAAGTAAGGCAGTTCTCCCATCATGCTCATTTCATACTTACTTTGCATCAATTTGGCAAACTTTTTGCAAAGTTTCTCATTTGTAGAACCAAAATTAATATCATCTACATAAATTTGAACAAGTATGCTAGAGCCATTAACATTTCTGAAAAATAAAGTTTTATCTACAGTACCTCTTGTAAAGTGATTTTCCAAAAAGAACTTTGATAAAGTGTCATACCAGGCTCTAGGTGCTTGCTTCAGTCCATAAAGTGCTTTCAGAAGATAATAGACATATTCTGGAAAATTTGGATCTTCAAAGCCAGGAGGTTGACTGACATAATTCTTCCTCCAAATCTCCATTCAGAAAGGCACTTTTGACATCCATTTGATAGACCTTGAAATTGGCATGGGCTGCATAGGCTAAGAAGATTCTGATGGCTTCAAGTCTTGCAACAGGAGCAAATGTTTCATCAAAATCTATTCCCTCTTGCTGACAATAGCCCTTAGCAACCAATCTAGCTTTGTTCCTGACTACTATGCCATTTTCATCCATCTTATTTCTGAATACCCACTTGGTGTCTATTGGATTCTTTCCTTTAGGCTTGGGTACCAGCTTCCATACTTTATTCCTTTCAAATTGGTTTAGCTCCTCCTGCATAGCTAAAATCCAATCAGGATCTAACAAAGCTTCTTCTACCTTTTTTGGTTCTTCCTTTGACAGAAAGCTGTTGTATAGACATTCTTCCTGAGTTGCTCTTCTTGTTTGAACTCTAGAAGACACATCACCAATGATAAAGCTCAAAGGGGTGATCTTTTCTCCATTTCCTTTGCTGAGGTAGATTAACTCTAGATGAAGAGGTCTCATGATTGTCTTGATGTGTGATTGAGTTTTGATTGCTAGAAACTCCCCCTGAGTTTGTGGATCTTTGATTTGAGAAAGGAGAATTTTCTGTAGGTGACCTGTATTGACGTCCTACTCCTTTTGATAACCTGACGGATGGTGAATTTTGAGTACCGACGGATGAGGCAGGTTATCTTCCGACGGATAACACAGATCGCCTCCTAACGGATGAAGCATTATGTAACTCGGCAGATGTAGAGTTTTATGCTTCATTAGTAGTGGATTTATCTGCATTATCCTTAGACACTGTTTCTTGATCACTTTCATCATTACTTTCATCACTAGCCATCTCCACATTGTCAAATTTGAGGCTCTCATGGTAATCTCCATCTTTTAGTCCTTCAATCTTCTTATCATCAAACACAACATGTATAGATTCCACAACAATGTTGGTTCTTAGATTGTAGACTCTATATGCTTTACCAACAACATATCCAACAAAAATTCCTTCATCTGCTTTAGCATCAAACTTTACAATTTGATCAGTTTGATTTCTCAGAATATAGCATTTACAGCCAAAGACATGAAGAAAGTTTAGAGTTGGCTTCTTTTTCTTGAACAATTGATAGGGAGTCATGCATCTTGCTTGATTAATCAGAGAAATGTTCTGAGTGTAGCATGCAGTATTTACAGCTTCAGCCCAAAAATATGTTGGTAGTTTAGATTCTTCAAGCATTGTCCTTGCAGCTTCAATAAGTGATATATTCTTCCTTTCCACTACTCCATTCTGTTGTGGAGTCCTTGCTGCTAAAAACTCATGCAGAATCCCATTTTCTTCACAAAATGCTCTCATGACATAGTTCTTGAACTCAGTTCCATTGTCACTCCTCATGCTTCTAACTTTGAAATCAGGATGATTGTTAACTTGCCTTATGTGATTGATGATGATTTCACTAGCTTCATCTTTAGACTTTAGGAAATACGTCCAAGAGAACTTTGAGAAATCATCTACAATTACTAGGCAAAATCTTTTCCTTGAAATTGACAATACATTGACTGGTCCAAACAAATCCATGTGAAGTAGTTGTAAAGGCTCTTCAATTGCTGAATCAAGTTTCTTCCTGAATGATGCTTTAATCTGCTTCCCCTTTTTGCAGGCATCACACAGTCCATCCTTTGAAAACTCCACTAGAGGAATGCCTCTTACTAGTTCTTTCTTTACCAGCCCATTCATGGTCTTGAAGTTTAAATGGGATAGCTTCTTGTGCCATAGCCAACTTTCATCTTGACTTGCTTTACTGAGAAGACAAGGTACAGATTCAGCTTTAGTTGAGTTGAAATCAGCTAGGTACATATTTCCTCTTCTCACACCAGTGAGAACCACTTTGTTTCTTTGATTATTAGTCACAACACAGGCTTCTTTGTTGAACGTTACTGAATTGCCTTTGTCACAAAGCTGGCTGATACTCAACAGATTGTGTTTGAGACCATCCACTAAGGCAACCTCTTCAATGATGACATTGTCCTTTAAAATCAAGTCATATCCCACAGTATAACCCTTGCTGTCATCTCCAAAAGTAATACTTGGGCCAGCTCTCTCCTTAAACTCTGTGAGCAGGGTAGAATCACCAGTCATGTGTCTTGAACAACCACTATCCAAGTACCAAAGATTCCTTCTGTTTCCCTGCACACATTAAAATCAAATCAAGTTAATTTTGGTACCCAAGTTTCCTTGGGTCCTGCCTTGTTAGCTTTCTTCTTCTGTCTCTTAGGTCTTAACTCATTTGACTTAGGAATTTCAGATTCTTCCTTAGTCATTTGGGTTGGACCTTTGAAACCATTTAATACAACAGAATTATCATGCATATTATGGCTACCAGGAAATGGAATGCTTGGTGTAAACATGTTATTCCAGTAGGGCATGCTAAATGGCATTTGAGGCATACTGTATACAGCATAATATGGATTAGGTGCAAATGGCATATTAGCAAACTGTGCATTCATGTTCTGTGTAGGCATAGCATTAATAGGCATGGGAGGCATTACATTCATGTTAGGAAATTGAGACTGAACAGACATGGGAGTAGGCATGACAGATTTGCAATTAACAGACAAATGATCTACACTACCACACTTGACACAGATTTTTCTAGGAGCATATTTATCAGGTGTGTAGTTATTGTGTTTGTTAATCCCTACTTTACCATTCCTATTATTTTTCCTTTTAGTCTCTATTTTTACCTCAATTTTCTCAAGTCTGTCACTTAACTGTTTGATAGTCATGTGACCAATATTAGCCTTTTTCCCTTTCTTAGCTTGACTTGACTCTCCTGAAACAAAGTTCTTGGAAACAGACCCATACTTCTCATTTAGCTTTATTAGTTTGGCTTTGCTAATGGGCTTGCTCACAGCCGACGGATGAGGATTTTCATCTTTCGACGGATAACACTTTTTGTTATCCGACGGATAGTCCTCATCATCCGTTGAGTCTACATCTGTCAGCAAACCATCTACCAAAATAGGTTCTAATTTCTCTTTATTCTTTTTCCATGCTTCATCACAAAAAGACTCAATTCCTTGAACTTTGGTGATTTGAGCATGGACATCCCTGGATGTTTTCCATGCTTTAATCACCTCTTGTTCACGCTCGAGCTGCTTCTTTAAAATCTCTTCCTTTTTCAAGGACTCAGTTAATTCCTCCTTGGCAATCTTACACTCAATTTTTAGTTTCTCAAACTCAACAAACTGAGACTCAAGCACATTATTCCTCTCACTTAAAAACAAGTTGTTTTCTTTGATTTTAGCATTTTCTTTAGTAAGAGACTTAAGTGCACGTAAATGATATAATTCTGTAGACATATCATTTATGGCATTATTACACTCAGCTTTAGATAAATGTGCAAGGTTTGTAGTAATTACCTGATTGCTTGAGGAACTTGTCTCTGTTTCATCAGACTTGGCCATTTGGGCTAGATTGACATAGCTGACATCCTCATTTCATCCAAACCATCTGCTGCCCAGTCATTCTCTTGTGTAATAAAAGCTCTTTCCTTTTGTTTGAGTAGATCAAAGTATTTTTGCTTATAATCCACAAACTCAAACCTTTTCTTACTGGAATCTGACTTTCTACACTCATTTGCAAAATACCCTGCCAAGACACATTTGAAACATTTGAATTTTGACTTATCCACCATGTTTCTATTTGGCTTGGCTGCTCCAAAGTTCTTTTTGAACTTGAGCTTGGAAAATCTCCTGGAAAGAAATGCTAGGTGCTCATCAATGTCCTCCATGTCATCTTGGCTCAATGAATCTTCATTTTCTGCTGCAAGCCCCTTGCCCTTATTCTCACAGACCTTTAAAGTTGATTCTACAGCTTCCATCTTCACTTCCTTCTCCTATTCCAAATCAGCAACTAGTGCAATGGATCCTCCTTTCTTCTTTCCTCTCTCCATCCTTTCATCCTGCTCTATCTCAAGCTCATAGGTCTTCAGGATGCCATACAGTCTCTCCAAAGTAAACTCTTTATAATCTTGTGAGTTTCTCAATGAGACTGTCATTGGTTTCCATTCCTTTGGAAGAGATCTAAGGAATTTCAGATTAGAGTCTTTAGTCTGATAGACTCTTCCATGCAACTTAAGAGCATTTAGTAGTTTTTGGAATCTACTAAAAATGTCAGTGAGTGACTCACTTTCCTCATTGTGAAAATGCTCATATTGCTGAATCAAGAGCTGCATTTTATTTTCTCTAACTTGCTCAGTGCCATCAGAGATTATCTGTATAGTATCCCAGACTTCCTTGGCAGTTTTGCAGTTTATAATGTTGTCATACATGTCTGCATCAACTCCGTTGAACAGAATGTTCATGGCCTTTTTATCCTTCCTGACTTGTTCAATGTCAGGATCAGACCATTCATGCCTTGGTTTGGGAACAGATGGCTCGTTTCCTGTTGCAGCTCTCATTGGAACATGAGGACCTCTTTCTATGCAGTCCACATAGGCCTCATCTTGAGAAAGCATATGAAGATGCATCTTTACCTTCCAATGATGGTAATTATCTTTATCAAGAAAAGGAATCTTGACTCCAACATCTTTCTTGTTCATCTTGCTGAATTGTTTTGATCTTTAAACTCTTTGTAGATTAAGAGCTTGCTCTGATACCAATTGTTAGTCCCTTAACAATATAGCAAGAATTATAGAAGGGGGGTTGAATGGAATTCTTGAACCTTTTTTTCGAAAATAAGAATGTTCAACTCGAATATAGATATAATGTTTTGATTAGCACAATGCGGAATAGAAACTTAATTGAATCAAAACACAAGTAATTAAAAACAAGAGTCTTTAAAAACTTTCTGGTGGATTTAAACAATTCCACCAGAGATATATATTATATATCGAGAGGACTCTGTGTGCAAGAATGCTCACAGCTGCTTACAAATTGAACTAGTTAGAATACAGGGAAATGATAATAATTCAGCCTACAAAGATTTCTCTATTTTGTGTATCTCAACTCTTTTTTTCTATTTTCTACATTCTTGGTTTATATATCACCAAGATTACAAAATCAAAAAAACTGAACAAATATAAAAACTATCAGTCTTAAGCTTTGCTGCTTTTCGTCCTCTATTACCCGGTTAATGGGCTTCCACGGTAGATTTGTATACATCTCGACGGCTGTGCTCAGCTTTCACTGTTCAACTGCTGTTTGAATTCTTTATTAGTTGAGTACATGATCATCCGTCGGGTTGTTGATCATCCGCCGGGTTGTTGATCATCCGTTGGTTGCTTTGTAGGTTATCCGTCGGGTAGCAATCAAGCATATGACTTTATTTCACTTATACAGAATTACAAGACATCATTTATGTACAATTAATCAACCTATTCTGCATATCTAGTTAAAGTCAACATGACTTATATGCTACTATAGATTCTATACAAAAGTGCATACATAACTGTGCTACAGACTTATTATTACATAAGCTACTCACTCGATGGATAACAAGTTAACATCCGTCGGGATTATAATGAGTTATCCGTCGGGACTGTAATTCTTATCCGTCGAGTGCTACATTATTTCACTAAGTATAATCCACTTAGATGTTTTGTTTATGAAATCATCAAGTACACAACATATGCACAACAGTTTCTTGATCACTTTCATCATCACTGTCATCACTAATCATCTCCACATTATCAAATTTGAGGCTCTCATGGTAATCTCCATCTTGCATTCCTTCAATCTTCTTATCATCAAACACAACATACATTGATATCATAACAATGTTAGTTCTTAGATGGTAGACTCTATATGCTTTACCAACAACATATCCAACAAAAATTCCTTCATCTACTTTAGCATCAAACTTTCCATTTTGATCAGTTTGATTTCTCAAGATATAACATTTGCAGCCAAAGACATGAAGAAAATTTAGAGCTGGCTTCTTATTCTTGAACAATTAGTAGGGTGTCATACACTTTGCTTGATTAACCAAAGAAATATACTGAGTGTAGCATGCAGTATTTACAACTTCAGCCCAGAAGTATGTTGGTAACTTTGATTCTTCAAGTATTGTCCTTGCAGCTTCAATAAGTGGTCTGTTCTTTCTTTCCACTACTCCATTTTGTTGTGGAGTTATTGCTGCTGAAAACTAATGAATAATCCCATTCTCTTCACAAAATGCTCTCATAACAGATTTTTTGAACTCAGTTCCATTGTCACTCCTGATTCTTCTAACTTTGAAATCAGGATGATTATTGACTTGTCTTATGTGATTGACGATGATTTCACTAGCCTCATCTTTGGACTTTAGGAAATATGTCCAAGAGAACTTTGAGAAATCATCAACAATTACTAGGCAAAATCTTTTCCTTGAGATGGACAATACATTGACTGGTCCAAACAAATCCATGTGTAGCAATTGCATAGGTTCTTCAATTGTTGAATCAAGCTTCTTCCTGAATGATACTTTAATCTGCTTTCCTTTCTGGCAGGCATCACACAGTCCATCCTTAAAAAACTCCACTTGAGGAATACCTCTAACTAGTTCTTTCTTGACAAGCTCATTCATGGTCTTAAAGTTTAGATGGGACAGCTTCTTATGCCACAACCAACTTTCATCTTGACTTGCTTTACTGAGAAGACAAGTGACAGATTCTGCACTTGATGAGTTAAAGTCAGCTAGGTACACATTTCCTTTTCTCACTCCAGTGCACTTTGTTGCTTTTTTTGTTAGTAACAACACAGGCTTCTGAATTTAAGGTTACTGAATTGCCCTTATCACAAAGCTGGCTGATACTCAGCAAATTATGTTTGAGACCATCCACTAGGGCAACCTCCTCAATGATGATATTGCTTTTTGAAATCAAGCCATATCCCACAGTATAATCCTTGCTGTCATCTCCAAAAGTAATACTTGGGTCAGTTCTCTCCTTGAACTCTGTCAGCAGGGTAGAATCTCCAGTCATGTGTCTTGAACAACCACTATCCAAGTACCACAGATTCTTTCTGTTTCCCTGAACACATCAAAACCAAATCAAGTTGATTTTGGTACCCCAAGTTTCCTTGGGTCCTGCCTTGTTAGCTTTCTTCTTTTGTTTCTTAGGTTTGATCTCATTTGACTTGGGGATATCAGATTCATCCTTAGTCATCTGAGTTGGACTTTTAAAACAAGTCATTAAAACAGAATTATCATGCATATTTTGATTAACGGGAAAAGGTATGGTGTTTGCAAACATGTTATTCCAGTAAGGCATGCTAAATGGCATTTGAGGCATACTAAATGCAGCATAATAAGGATTAGGTGCAAATGGCATATTAGCAAATTGTGCATTCATATTCTGTGCAGACATAGCATTCATAGGCATAGAAGGCATGGCATTCATGTTGGGAAAAGAAGATGGTACATATATAGGAGTAGGCATAGCAAGTTTGCAATTAACAGACAGATGATTAACACTACCACACTTAACACAGATTTTTCTTGGAGCATATTTATCAGGTGTGTAGTTGTTATGTTTGTTAATCCCTACTTTCCCAATTCTATTGTTTTTCTTTTTAGTTTATGTTTTAACCTCAATCTTTTCTAATCTGTCATTCAATTGCTTGATAAACATATGACCAACATTCACTTGCTTCTCCTTCTTCACTTGACTTGATTCTCCTGAAACAAAGTTTTTGGAAACTGATCCATACTTTTCATTTAACTTGGCAAGTTTGGCTTTTCTCACAAGTTTGCTCACAGCCGACGTATGAGGATTTGTGTCACTCGACGGATAATCCTTTCGATTATCCGACGGATGACTCTCATCATCCGTCGAGTCCACATATGTTAGCAATCCTTCAACTAAATTAGATTTCAGCTTCTCCTTACTCTTTTTCTAGGTTGCATCACAAAAGGACTCAATACCTTGAACTTTGGTGATTTGAGCATGAACATCTCTAGATGATTTCCATGCCTTAATTACCTCCTATTCTCATTCAAGTTGCTTCTTCAAAATCTCTTCTTTCTTCAAGGACTCAGTTAATTCCTCCTTAGCAATCTTACATTCTATTCCAATTTGTCAAATTCAATAAACTTAGACTCTATCACATTATTCCTCTCACTTAAAAATAGATTATTTTCTTTGATTTTAGCATTTTCCTTAGTGAGAGACTTAAGTGTAACACGAAAATGATATAATTATGTAGACTCAGCTTGCATTAATTGCATCAATACACTCAGCTTTAAAGTGTATGGTCCCTCAATACACTCAGCTTGCATTAATTGCATTAATTCCTCTCATTAATTGCATCAATACACTCAGCTTTAGATAAATGTGCTAGGTTAGTGGTGATTACCTGATTACTTGAAGAACTTGTTTCTGTTTCATCAGATTTGGCCATTAGGGCTAGATTTACATAGTTGACATCTTCATCCTCATCCAAACCATCTGCTGCCCAGTCATTTTCTTGTGTAATAAAATCCATTTCCTTTTGTTTGAGTAACTCAAAATACTTCGGTTTATAATCCACAGGCTCAAACTTCTTCTTGCTAGAATCTGACTTTCTACACTCACTGGCAAAATGCCCTGCCAAGCCACATTTGAAACATTTAAATTTTGATTTATCCACCATGTTTCTTTTTGGCTTAGCTGCTCCAAAGTTCTTCTTGAACTTAAGCTTGGAAAATCTTCTGGAAAGGAATGCAAGATGTTCATCAATATCATCCATATCATCTTGGCTCAAAGAATCTTCATTTTCAGCTACCAGCCCCTTGCCCTTGTTTTCACAGACCTTTGAAGTAGACTCAACAGCTTCTACCTTCACTTTCTTCTCCTTTTCCAACTCAACAACCAGTGCTATGGTCCCTCCTTTCTTCTTTCCTTTCTCCATCCTCTCATCTTGCTCTATTTCAAGCTCATAGGTTTTCAGGATGCCATACAGTCTCTCCAAGGTAAACTCCTTGTAATCCTGAGAATTTCTCAGTGAGACGGTCATTGGTTTCCATTCCTTCGGAAGAGATCTAAGGAACTTGAGATTGGAGTCTTTTTTCTGATATACTCTTCCATGCAACTTCAAAGCATTTAGTAGCTTTTGAAACCTACTAAATATGTCAGTGAGAGTTTCACTGTCTTCACAATGAAAGTGCTCATATTGCTGAATTAAGAGTTGCATCTTATTTTCTCTAACTTGCTCAGTACCATCACAGATAATTTGGATAGTGTCCCAAATCTCCTTGATTGTCTTGCAATTGATGATGTTGTCAAACATATCACCATCAACTCCATTGAATCAAATATTCATGGTCTTTTTGTCCTTCCTAACTTGCTCAATATCAGGATCTGACCATTCATGCCTAGGCTTGGGGACTGAAGGCTCATTTCCAGTAGCAGCTCTCATTGGAACATGAGGACCTCTCTTTATGCAATCAACATAGGCCTCATCTTGAGAAAGAAGATATAGGTGCATCTTCACCTTCCAGTGATGATAATTGTCTTTATCCAGAAATGGAATTTTGACTCCAACATCCTTCTTGTTCATCTTGTTATTTTGTTGTGATCTTTAAACTCTTTGTACTTCAAGAGCTTGCTCTGATACCAATTGTTATTCCCTAACAATACAACAAGAATTACAGAAGAGGGGGTTGAATGTAATTCTGGCTTCTTCTTGAGATTTTTAAAAGTGTTCTAACTCAATAATATATATGTGTTTGATTTGCTAAGTACAGAATGAGAGAATTACATATATCAAAACACAAGTAATAAAAACACAGGTCTTTAAAACTTTCTGGTGGATTTGAATGTATCCACTATATATATATATATATATATATATCGAGAGAACCCTGTGAAGCTTTAATAGCTCACAGCTGCAGTTACAAATATGAACAACTAAACTTACAGAGAAATGCTACAGGATACAGCTTACAAATGTTTCTCTGAAAATGTGTTTGCATAGTCTATTTATTGTGGTTGTTCTACTTTCTACACTTGGTTTATATATCACCAAGTTTACATAGAATAAGATAAGATAATAAAACAAAACCTATCAAGTCTAGCTCCATGCTGCTTCACTACTCTATTCCAGCATCTTTGAATATCTTCATAATAGCATGGAAACGGTAATGCTTCTTTGTTCTCAAAACCCTGCTAAACAGGTTGCCACATTCCTTTTGTAAAACTCGATGCATGTGACTGTGTTGTCACTGTCAGCAGATATTTGAATTGATCATCCGTCGGGTACATGCTTGTTATTCGTCGGATAGCCTTGTTGATCATCTGTCGGGTAGCTTTGTTGATCATCCGTCGGGTAGCCCTTTATCACTTGACTCCATTTCATTTGTGCAGAATTACAAGACATCTTATATTTACATTTAATCAACCTATTCTTCACATCTACTAGCAGTCTACATGATTCATAAGCTACTACAGAATCTACACAAAGTTGTTTGTAGAAATGTGCTACAGTACTTATTGTTACATAAGCTACTCACCCGGTGGATATCAATTAGTCATCCGTCGGGACTATAATTGATCATCTGTCGGGTGGTACAAAATTCACTAAGTTAAATCTACTAAGGTGTTTTGTTTAGCTTATCATCAAGTACACAACATATTCCTAACAATTTTTTCTTTAAATAATATGCATTGAATTAAATGCTACAATATAATATAGATATAATTTTTATTTAAATATTAAAATTATTCAAAATATTTGTACAATATTATCTTGATCAATGAATATTGCTTATCTTTAAGAATTCTTTTTTAAAAAGCTAGTTTTCTTTAAGTGAAAAATAAAAAATAAATTGATTTAATATACCATCGTAGTTTTAATAAATCTCTTGAGATCTTATAGTAAATTTTAAATATTTTTAAAATCGGGACAAGTCCCAAAAACAATAATGCGCTACCTATGAAGTTAGTAATTTTAATATAAATAATCAATTGACTTAATCCTATAAAGACCTCAAACACATTAATTTATATTAACATAAGATATTAAAAAAATCATATTATTAATAAGATATTCTCGCCGAGCTTTTAATTTAAATTTACTAAACATAGAATGTGATGATGTTTTTCGGCCGGGTCTGTAGTCAAATTTCAAGTATTTTTTGAACAATGGGTCAAGTTCTGATTTCAAATTCGAAACAAACTAAAATGCATTGACTCACTATAATTCGAACTTATCTAAATATGCAATACCAATATAGATTATTTATATATAAGCGAATCTATTTTTAATATTTTCTTTAAAAATTATATATGTTCATTTTAATTACTTTTTATAATAAAAAAATATGTTAAAAATATATGAAATATATTTTCAAAGTAAAAAATGATTAATAGATAGGATAATAATCCATTTATGTACTATGCCTAACTTTATATCTGAAATTGAATTCTTTAAAATTAACTGTACAAATATTCAAGTAACTATCATTTTTTTGCGGAATTCAAGTAACTATATTTAAAGTTAAATAAAATATTTATTTAGTACACTTACATATTATGTGTATGATAATAAATACATGTGACAATATGGTGTATTGGTATGAGTTTGTATAGATGAATGAAATATCTTGAGTTCGATTCTCATAAACCATGTCTTTTATATAAATATTAAAAACAGGGGTAGTTTAGTCTTTTAAATGAGAATTTTTAATCTCAAGTATATTATCACCATGTTCTTCTATTATATATAGAAGAGATGGTAATTATTGTATAATTGTTAATAAACTTGTGATATATCAATTTTGCTGAATTTTAAATAAATTTATATTTAACAGAATTCACTAAATTGGTATGATAGAAGCAGATATATCTTTAATAATTTATTAATCTATTTTAATTAATGATACAAGAATTAATAAATCATGAAAACAATTATTTGATGTCACAACCTCATTTTTTTATAAGTACTTGGAGGTACCCTGTAGTCGTAACCTAGACAATTGTTTTATATCTAAGTTGTGACATGGGGTCTTCCTAGGGGTTGCAAGTGAGTGTCTATCACTTAGTTTTTTGTTAACAGGGGTCGCAACTTATAGGGATTCCCCTGTAGTCGCAAGTGGGGATGCTTACATTTGTTGCTAAGTAAGAATTCCCCACTGTATGCGCATGTAAGACACCCTGTAGTCGCAACTCATCACTTGGAAATTTTCTTTGTTGGTTGCCTTACTATAAAAATACTCTATCATCCCTTTTTATTCATATATACACACAGTATTATAAAGAGATGCAACTGAGTATTGAGAGATTGAGATTTCAATTTTTAAATCAATCAAATGCATAGCAAAACTCTGTCAAAAATAATAATTTTTATAGATTATTGAAGCCCAGAACAAGTACTTCATTTTGATAGTAATTTCCTATGATTTGATCAATGACTAAACAAATCAAAATTTGGTAGTTTCTTGGTTTTAAGGCACTGTTTGGTTTAATGTTAAATTGGTTTAATTGGTTGTTAATTCGAATTGACTATTTAAGGATTTATCTCTTTATCTATTCCATATATCTGTGTGCTTGTTTTGAATTTAGTTTTTAATTAAGTGCATAATTTATTTGTTTTAAAATCAAAATTTTATTCTTATTTTTTATTAAATGGCGGATAATATTAAGATTGCAAAAATAAATCATGTTTCAATTATAGAACGTGATCCAGAAAAGATGGGCATTTTTGAAAAGTGGATCCATTTTCTGAACAAACACTCGATTGTGCGCTAGAAATTAATTACTGATGTTAAATTGAATGTTGAGCTTCTCAGACATGTTCACACAGCAGTTGAAGACACGTCAGACAAAAATCTGCTTTGTTTCTCTTTCTTAACTGGTGAGGAAATAATAAGAATCACTGAGGATGATTTTAATGAAATCTCAAACTTCCTCGTGATCATTTTGTTGAGTTACCAAAGAAATGGGAATTGTTCAGCTTCTTCAAAGCCATTAAATGTACAATAAAAATGACAACTATCATAAGCACTTCAACAAGAGTCATTTACCAAAGAAATGACATATGTTCTTCAACAAATTGTCTTATTATCTAGCTCTAAAGACCAGTGGATTTCATGGATTGACCAAGTTCAACCAAGTCATTGGGGCAGCTGTTGCTGAAAATCTCTGAATAAACTATGGACATCTATTCATGGAAGAGATCTTAGAGAACCAGGCTCAACAACAAGCTCACCTCTTGTATCCCAGGTTCCTAGAGATTATTCTAGATGCAAAGCTGACAGAAGAACAGAAGGCCTTAGTTCGCAGTGATCACCTGGAAGACCCCCATGTGCTATCATCAAAGATGGTTGTCAAGTTGATCAAACAAAGCTCATATCCTAATAACAACCTTATCTCACTGACAGATCACATCAGAGAGTACTTTACTACCATTGCTCAGCAACCTGAAGCTGCACCTCAAGCTGAAGCAAGTACAAGTCACCAAAGTGCTCAACCAAGTGATCCACAGCCTGAAGCTAAAGCTCGACCTATAAAATTTGATCAGGAACCTGAACAACAAGAAGAGGTTGTGCCAGAACAATTAGAAGCAGATTTCTACCGGCCAGATCTCTCATGTACGAATGTATCTTCTCCAAGTTAAACTTTTGAAGACTTTCCTGATTTAATTGACATTGAAGCATTACACGTAGATAATTTTAACACGATGATCTTTGAGGATCAAGTAAATAGGAGAGGAGGTGAATTTTGTTTCCTGTAAATTCATAACCACCCTCTAGAGCCTATACAATAATCTTAAAATATCTTAGCCAAATCCCTGGAGTGTAAGGATCCAATGAGTGAAGAGGGAGAAACTGCACAAGATGAAGCAAATAAGGAAGGTACATTGAGAGAATCCATAGCTTTATCTCCTTAGAAGTATAGTAGTATCAATATTAAGACTACTGTAATCCCCCTTGTATCTTCTCAAAAGGATACAATGGCTGAAAAGGTAATAAAACAGTTCCTAGATCCATCTTCTCAAAAAGATGTGTCTATTAAAATTTGCCCTTCGGCCACAGCATCCTGTAAAGAGTCAAACATTCTTTTTAATATCCAAGATCTTGAAGCTCTAAATGTGTCAATTAGAAGAGGGTTATATGGTAAGGAAGAATTGATGGAAATAGGACATTCAACCATATTACGGTTAGAATATCCTATTCAAGGTCCTTCAATGGATCAACTCCTTTTACAAGTGTCAGGAGAGAGTGTTATAGTCGCTACCACATCTAGCACAACACTTACCTCTCCAGAACTAATAAACTTGGATGCATCTGCGGATAGGAGATCTGACATAGGTGTGGATCGGAAACCCATTGTCCATGAACCAGATTCACCTGGTGAGCCTGGGGGGAAAGTGTTTTCATCAACACTTAAGAAAGCTGATGAATAGATGCCAAGCATGACGACCTCAGTGATTCTCCTAGAGATTTAAACTCTAGACCAGTCATCTCAGGGTGACATGTAACTTATCTTATGCAAGGATCAAGATTCGCGAACTCCCGTTGTGTTACTGCCAACCTTCTAAGGATGGCTTCAATGTTTTCTGCAGGTACTTCTGGATCTCGGAGCTTTTAGAGGAGGGTATCCGTGAAGATTAGTGAAACACCACACCCTAAACCGAGTGATAGAGTGATGAGCGAAACACCGCGAGAATCCAGTAAGACACCTACCATCTAAAATATACCTATAGACATGTCATAATATGTAATAAAGGTTTATCTTAAAAGCAGTTGGTATTTAAAGATGGATACCTCAAAGAACAACTGACTCTAAAGGATCAATATCTCAAGGCTGAACTGTCTGTCAGGGACCACCAGATTTCCCGTATTTACGAATAACTTGAAGTTCAACAAGCATCTTTTACGAGCTTATGGGAACTCATGGAGCAATAACTCTCACATTCAGGAAAGGGAAAGGCAATTGCCAATATTGAGCCAAAGCTCTCAGTTAGAAAGCAAGCGCCAATCCATACTACCACTAGAATAGTTCTTGCCATTACTGGGCTAAAAACCTCAATCAGTAAGCAAGTATCTATTCTAGAACCACTTATTCAGAATGTCCCTGACTTGATCTTGACTACTCAATCAACCTTAACTCTGAAGGATAACACAACTGAGGGGGAGAACAGGGTAGAACAAGAAAAAGTAGCTATTGTTGTAGATTTAATTCAAGATGCATTTCAAGCAGCTAGCTCTGAATACGATAAGTTTGGTGATGAATTAGAAGAGGGGAGGGGTGACGAAAGAATTGATGAAAGGGTTCTTATCAAACCAAGAGCTAGTGAGAAGAGTTCTATGACTAAGGGGGAGCAATCAACATCTAAAGAAGATCTTCTTAGTCAAATCATAAAAGCTCAGAGGAATCTTCTATCAGAGGTATATGCTCCAAGGCCCATATTCTCAGAACTTGAGTTGGAAGGATTGGAAGAAGGAGAGATAGATGAAAGCGATGTTCCCAAAAGATGTGAACCTGTGTTTGAAGAAGTAGAGATGGAAGAGTGGAAGAAGATTTTTGAGGATGAAGAATATGAAGAAGAAGATGTTTTCTCGGATGATTTCTTGTAATATGCAATTATTGAAGAATATAAACTATCTTATGAAGTAATTCAAAATGAGATAGAAATAATGAGAGAAAGAGTCTAGAGAGCTATTCAGAGAAAGGAAGCTAGAGAAACTAGAGAATCATATCTTCGAATAACCAAAAAGGAAGTGAGTGGGATGATGTGAAAAGGAAAATGGACAAACCGGAATTATATTATAAGATAGACACTGACAACAGGAAACTTCTAAATGTTGTGGACAAATTTAGGAAGCTCTTTGTCAACATTCATGCTTTCTTTCATGAGTTTAGTCGAATAATCACTGCTGTCACAGTGAATACTTTAAAGAACGGGTGGAGAATTTATGTTAATCACATTGACGGGATCCAAATGAAGATATCCACCAGTGTTCTGAAAAAGCTAAACATAGTTGAACTGTTTGTCCTTAGTATAAAGATCCTATTGTTGATATCAATGGAGAATTAATACTTTAGAAACAAGATTCACAAGATGATGATGGATGTGTCTTCTCAAGCATTCCTTGAACCATTTATGATTAAGAGGTTTACAGATTCTAGAATACAGAACATAACATTTTCTGATGAAAATTTGAGACTCATTCGATATCTTCAAATCATATTTCTGGAAAGTCAACTTAGAAGCAAAAGAGAGAAGCTGGAAGCTCCTGGTGTGAAAAGATCAAAAGTAGTTCTCAAATCTGCTGAAGCACTGTATGCTTATAGGTTGAATGATAAAATGATCAGAGATGAGGCAACTAAATAGAGCATATCATGAGATGGTGTTCATTAATGGAGTGGCAGAAATTGATCTTCTCAAAGATATTGAACCTATTATCGGCAAGGATAACGAAGGGGATCTAGTCTTTGAGATCAATAAAAAGAAAATCAAAATGAAAGATTTTAGAGCAAGTGAATCAGACTCAATGAAGCAAGCCTTGTTGGATGTCAACATGACTACATGCAAAAATGACAAGATTGCACTGATTCCTATCATGGAGGAACTTAAAGATGTAATGGAAGAAGAGTCTATCAACAACACTAGGAGAGTACAAGGCCATACTAAAAGGATAATTGTCTTTGTAATGGAAAGAAAATCTACTGTGTTGTTTAATCTTATCCCCAAAGTCTCCAAGATCAAATATCTTCAATTGATGCTCAAAGAGCTGAACAATCCATCACCCATAAATACACTTAAAATTGAAGCTCGTGATTATGTTTAAGCAAGGCTGAATGAACTTCTGAATAGAAAGAAATAAATATCTCTTCCAGACTCAACACAGGCATCAGATCCTAAAAAGAAAGCTACCAAAAAAAGTATGTTCAAACTCAATGTACTCAAGAAGAAGAAGGTATCCAAGGCAAGAAGAAGAAGAAGACATAGTTTATTTGTTCAGGATAGAGAAACACTTTTTATATTTATAATTTATAACTTAAGAATTCTAGAATTGTATATATGATCCAGAAAGCATTCAATATTATTCTCTATTTTCAATTTATACTTTTTCTTATTATAAATTGAGTTCTCATTTAGGGATTTGCTTGTCGAACTATAACAAACGACTGGGGGAGATTGTAAAGCATAATGTAACGTAATATGTAATTGAGAAAATATAACTCAACATGAATCAGAAACAGATAAATAATAATAATTATGAAGCATAGGAACTCTGAAGATGAAGCCTGGATAAATACAAAGAATTAAAAGATGGAATTAATGCTCTAAGTCTGTAACCAAGTCATGGAAAGAAGGTCATTAATATGTTCAAGCTTCCATGAAGAATAAAATGTCAAAGGACTTCCAGTATCAATGAAATATATTGATTTGAAGTATTAAAGATTAGAGGTTCAGTGATTGAAGCAATGAATGTCCAACAAGTTGTATCAGCTCAGAATTGTAAAGAGATTGAGTTGAATCAATTCAGTCCTAGTTGTTTGTGAACCAGGTCAGTGCACCAAGCATCACCACATCAGAAATGATTTGAATTTTATCATGTAGAAGATTTGAAGTTGATATAATATAGAGGAGATCAAGGGAATGGAAAAAATTTCTAAGTCAGAAATCATTCCAAGAAATATAGATTCATTATGGTCGCAAGTTAGAAAATATTCTAAGTAAAACAATCTCTCTTGGGGTCGCAAGTTAGAAGATATTCTAAGGGAAGCAATTTCCCTTGGGGTCACAAGGTAGACAATTTTCTAAGCAAGTCAAGCTCCCTTGTGGTCGCAAGTCAGGGAACTCAATAAGGAAAGCAACTTTCCTTCTATGTGCAACTGAGAATTTAATTAAGGCAAAGCTTTCCCTGTACTCGCAACTCAGAAGTAAATCAAGGAATAATGTCTTCCATGTGTGTGCAAGTTAAAAGAAAACTAAGGTAATCTATTCCCATCCAGTCTCCAGTTAGACACTTGATGAAATTCATTGCTGCATAAGCAATTTGTTTTATTCTTGGCTAATATTAATCCACATGTTCAAAGCAATTGAAGACTACACAAATAGAAGCAGAATGAATCGAATTTATTCAGTTATCTTCCTCAGCTCCCAGATGTATTTTATGAAGCTCCATTAAAGACCAAATTTATTAACTTGTGAACATACTGTTATGATGTTGAATTTATTTTAGCTAATCATTTGATTGGTTAGAGTGTAGTAACCTCAAAGTTTATATTAATAAAATAATATATTCGTCAAATTGTTTTGTGTCTACTTTGATTCCGTTAATTTAATGAAGAACTTGAAACGAATCAAAAAAGATTATAGGTATCATATTAAACCCCCCCCCCCTTCTACGATACTTTGGGACTAATAATACTGCTCAATTTAAAGACATTTCTGAAGTAAATCCTGAAATTCAAGCAATTTTAAGCATTGATATTACTCATGTTAAAGATATTGCTAATCAAGAGGTAAATCCTGATAAACTAATTCCTGAAACTGAAAATCTAAACTGTGATGGAGATGAAACTGGTACTGAAGCTACCGAAAATCCTGGTCATTCAAATCTTACTATTACTGATAAGAAGAAGCTTTTTTGGGTAGTAAAGTGCCAGCTCCAAAAATTGATTCAATAGAAACTATCACGAAGATATTCAGTGGAAACACTCAGGCAGGACTAGCTGGTAGAAGAGGAGGGCTCGATCTCGAAGATGCCGATGTTTATTAAGGTGAGGCTCTTATACTCAAAGACCAGAATTTTCTAACTAGAATTGATGAGAATGTAGATCTCAAGGATCTTGAAAAGATCATATCAGTACATATTGTACTTGACATGTTTGATACAAACAAACCAAAAGAGAAGATGATCTACTTTTTTGAATCAGAACAAAGTTTGAGAATTTCACAAGAGTAGATACTTGACAAATCATGGAAAAAATTGGAATATATTGTATATTTTCTCAAGGTAATTGACTATAATTTGCTAGATGGGTAGAATGTTTGAAGAATTTGGTGATGCCTAATAAGTCAAAGTACATTTCTAAGTGCATTACTGAAGATTGTTCAACTATTGATATGCCTAGAGGAGGGGCTCAGTTAGCTGACTCACTTGGAGTGAACGTTCTTACTTTTAATCCTAATTATAAGAATGTTGGATTTATTGAACTAGATGACTTGTCCATGAGTTGATCCAAGATTCCTGACCTAAGGGCAGCCATCTATCAAAATGATGTGTTTACTCGAGAGCTAAAGGATATCAAGTAAAGAATGGAAATGTATTTGAACATAGATGAGGAGAATCTACTCATAAAGTTCTTCAATGAAGCAACAAGATATGCTACGGTTGAAGACTAGACATTAAAATCTAATACACTGATTGTATATTATATATTATTGTATTTCTGCATTTAGATAGTAGTTTTTTACATCATCAATTAGGAGCTTATTCATATGTTCATAATGTACGAGTTGGGGGAGATTGTTAGATATAATTGATGATATCAGTTGTGACAGTTATCAACATTTATCAAGACAACATTTGTGACAGTTGACATCGGTTTATGAAGATATCAGAGTTTGATTAGAAGATGACATCATCAGTATTTAAGATAAACATTTATCATCAGCATCTAGCTATATTATTATTTGTCAAGCTAAAAATCAGGAGATGATTGACACTGTTACAAGTGATAATATTTGCAGAAATATGTCGGTGTAGGACTTTGTGTATTTTGTGTATTGTAGCGATTAATCGTGAGATATGTATTGTATTTCTATGTTTGTTATATCTTAGATTGATTGTGTAGTTGTGCAGTCTATAAGCACAGATTAGGTTTACACTATATGTGTTGATTAATGTTTTTCTCATTCGTGTAATCTGGCAGCTCTCAAGAATATATGTTCATCCTTTGAGAGAGTACTTTGTATTTCTTTAACATTTTTTATTATCAATACAAAAACTATTTTTCATATTACTTTGTTTGAAATAGAATTGATTGTTATTATTGTATTCACCCCCTCCCCTCTCTACAGTATACTTAAAGACCTAACATTAGGCAGTCACACATGTTTACTAACCTTTTAATAAAAATATGACTTCTAAATGGATTAATGAGTATCATATAAATGACATTCGAATGAACCCCACTTGGCCACTTGGTGCATTTAGAAAGTAAGTGGTAAATGAATGAGGATGTGAGGTTAGCATTTCTGCTACTGGAAGGGCAAAAAATAAGGCTTTAAAGGTGATTAGGTGTAATAACTCGAATTTTTGAGATCTTGTAAAACGTTTAAATGAATAGTAACCCTGACGGAAGGGAAAAACTTTTGAGCCCACACTATGTAGTGCATGAGAAAGTGAGTTTCGGAGTTGATATTACGACTATAAGTACCAAATGATTGTATGTAAACGCTATTAGTTTTCGAAGAAAACGAACTTTGAAAAACGACCGTATTTATGACTTATCGAGGATTACGGGAATCACAATATAATTATGAGATTAAAATCCTACGGATTTATATTCAAGTAGGATAAATAAAAAGATAAGGAATAAATACGAAAGGAATTACTTCGCAAACCAATTACGAGTAAGTATTACGGAGAATGTTTAAGTAACCGAGCGAACGCATAAACGATTAAATAAATGTAACTGTTATGGATAAAAAACTAATATATATAATTGTTGTATTTATTACTAAGGTACGTGAGCTCAGGGCCTTTAATGGCTGCTCTCGTGTTTCGTAGCTTAATTTTGCCTTTACGAGATGCCTACGTATCTCTGTGAATTAGAGAATCAAGCCAAAAAACATAGTTCTGATTTGTGGGGTGAGACCCCTTATATAGATGTGGGAGTCCTTGAATTGGACTTGGTATAGGAGACTTGGTGAGCAAGTCTCATAGTTAGAATGGACTTCGGAGTCCTAGATATTAGGAAACTGATTCCTTATCCTTTTAGGTCCCCTTGGGGCTAATCTGCAAGGATTTATATCCTTATCCGGACTCTTCTCAATAGCTGATTTCTCCTTTATTAATTAGTTGTGAAATTAATTAATATACAGGGTTTTTGGGCCTTCTTTGTTCCATTTGGCCTGATCTGGTCCATCAGGCCTGATCAACATGTTAACCTCTCTGGTCTGAATGTCATACATCTTCTTATTGGGCCTTGCAGCCCAAACTGTAATATTTAATTATGCAATCAGGATTTATTCATCCCTATCATTTGCCCCCCAACTTTTGAGAAACCGTATAAGATTTCGCAAAAGTTAAGTTCAATTATTCCCTTACTGGGTATCGTTTTGCGTAAAGTGTAGAGCGACCTACACGTTTACAATGATTTACTTTTATTCCCTTTATTCAGGAATTATCTTAATTTTCAGGAATTTTTCCCTTGACTCCGGGATTTTTTCTTAATTTTCTGGATTTTTTCCTTTAATTTATGGAATTTATCCTTATTTTTCTGGGATTTTTCAGATTTTCACCCCTTTTTCGACCAGGTTCCTAGTCGAAATTTCGACCTGGATCCTAGTCGAAAATATGGGTCAGTCTTGCAATTCTGGTCGAAGGAGTTCGACTAGGATCCATGACCTGGAATTCGACCAGGATCCTAGTCGAACTTTCGACCTGGATCTAGGTCGAAAACTTACCCCTCTTTTCAATTCCTGGTCTTGAACTTTTCGACCAGGATTCTAGTCGATGTTTCGACCTGAATCCTGTTCGAAAATTATCTGTTTCTCAAGCTTCCTGGTCGAAGGATTTCGACTAGGATTCATGACCTGGTTTTCGACCAGGATCCTAGTCGATTTCGACCTGGGTTTTAGTCTAGGTTTTAAACCCCATTCTTGAAAAATACTTGGTTCATTTCGACCTCATTCCTGGTCGAAGCTTCGACCTCAATCCAGTCCTGTTATTTCCGTTATTTTCGTGTGTCTAATCGAAAAATTTCGGGCAGGAATTACGACCTGGAATTTGACCTGAATCCTGGTCTTTTTTACCCGTTATTTTCGGGTGCCTGCTCGAAAGATTTCGGGCAGGATTCACGTCCTGGGGTTCGACCTGAATCATGGTCTTCTTTACCCGTTATTTTCGGGTGCCTGCACGACCTGGGGTTCGACCTGAATTCTGGTCTTCCTTACCCGTTATTTTCGGGTGCCTGCTCGAAAGATTTTTTGGCAGGATTCACGACATGGGGTTCGACCTGAATTCTGGTCTTCCACTAGCTAACTTCATTGGGCCTTACAACTTTTAGGGCTGCAATTTAGGTTATTACCTTTTCCAAATCCTAATTGGATTTGGGCCTAGCCTTCTTATTGGGCCATAAATATTTACTGGGCCTCTTTATTGGGCCTTAAATCTTACTGGGCCTCTTTATTGGGCCTTAAATCTTACAGGGCCTCTTTGTTGGGCCTTAAATCTTGTTGGGCCTCTTTATTGATTTGGAATTCTCTAGAATTCCTTGGAATTATTCTGGAATATTCCTTTTTTCTGGGCTTTTTTCTTTGGGCCTCTTTCCTTAATGGGCTTTCGTCCCTTAAACTTCCCTTTTCCTCTTATATAAAGGAGTAAGGAGAGGCTACTACTGCTCACTTTCTCATTTCTAAGTTTTTCTTCTTTCTCCTCCTGCTAAGTTTCTCAGAGCAATAACAGCAAGTCGGAGCTCAAAGCCTTTTTTAGGAGCGCTTCTTCAGGTAAAATCCCTCCCTTTACTTCTTGTGTCTTCTTTTCCATTATGTGCCCTTTTTTTTTTTAGGATAACATGTCTACGTGCCCCCCTTTTCAGATGGCTAACAAGAAAATGACTCGCTTGGCCAAAATGAACGTGGCTAGAAAGTCCAATGAATTCCCTATTCGATCAAGGTATACTTCTTTAATCGACATGATCAACACTCGAGGGGCTGAGTACCCGTCTGATGTGCATCTGGACGTGCACGACCATATTAGTGCTTTGCGGGATCCCAAGGAGCTGGAAAAGTTGAGCAGCTGCTTCAAAATCAAGGAACCTTTTAAGCTGGTTCTTGCAGGTCCGGCCGATAGGGCCTGCCAGTGGAAGAAGGACGCATTATGCGTCTATAGGGATACTCTAAGGGCCGGTATCAGACTCCCTTTTCATCTGTTCATTCCTCTATTACTGGCTGATGTGGGCATCAGCCCTTGCCAACTCCCCCTAATTCTTGGAGGCTTATTCTGTGCTATCTGTCACAATGTGCCAAGCACAATGTCCCTACTTCCGTTGCCGTTTTCAGGAAAATTTTCCAGTTCAAAAACAGCCCTGATAAAAGTCCGGGTTGGGTTTCTCTAAACCAGCGCCCCACTATTCCCCACATTGTGAACGGGAAGTCTATCCCTGACAACAACTTGGGGTGGAAGAATGAGGATGTGAGGTTAGCATTTCTGCTACTGGAAGGGCAAAAAATAAGGCTTTAAAGGTGATTAGGTGTAATAACTCGAATTTTTGAGATCTTGTAAAACATTTAAATGAATAGTAACCCTGACGGAAGGGAAAAACTTTTGAGCCCACACTATGTAGTGCATGAGAAAGTGAGTTTCGGAGTTGATATTACGACTATAAGTACCAAATGATTGTATGTAAACGCTATTAGTTTTCGAAGAAAACGAACTTTGAAAAACGATGGTATTTACGACTTATCGAGGATTACGGGAATCACAATATAATTATGAGATTAAAACCCTACGGATTTATATTCAAGTAGGATAAATAAAAAGATAAGGAATAAATACGAAAGGAATTACTTCGCAAACCAATTACGAGTAAGTATTACGGAGAATGTTTAAGTAACCGAGCGAACGCATAAACGATTAAATAAACGTAACTGTTATGGATAAAAAACTAATATATATAATTGTTTTATTTATTACTAAGGTACGTGAGCTCAAGGCCTTTAATGGCTGCTCTCGTGTTTCGTAGCTTAATTTTGCCTTTACGAGATGCCTACGTATCTCTGTGAATTAGAGAATCAAGCCAAAAAACATAGTTCTGATTTGTGGGGTGAGACCCCTTATATAGATGTGGGAGTCCTTGAATTGGACTTGGTATAGGAGACTTGGTGAGCAAGTCTCATAGTTAGAATGGACTTCGGAGTCCTAGATATTAGGAAACTGATTCCTTATCTTTTTAGGTCCCCTTGGGGCTAATCTGCAAGGATTTATATCCTTATCCGGACTCTTCTCAATAGCTGATTTCTCCTTTATTAATTAGTTGTGAAATTAATTAATATACAGGGTTTTTGGGCCTTCTTTGTTCAATTTGGCCTGATCTGGTCCATCAGGCCTGATCAACATGTTAACCTTTCTGGTCTGAATGTCATACATCTTCTTATTGGGCCTTGCAGCCCAAACTGTAATATTTAATTATGCAATCAAGATTTATTCATCCCTATCAGTAACACACTAACTAAACCATGGTAAGGAAGTAACCATGGTTACTTTATCAAATAGTGAGCAAACCATAGGATGATCAAGCTAGCTAGCAAAATAGTGTGCTAAGGAAGCTAACCTTGTAGTTTAGCTTGTAACCTAGTAAGCTACAAAGATTTGTCCCTAAGATATGCAACCAAGAATCAACCTAGAATTCTATACTAGGAGAATAAAATCAATTACAATGATATCACCTCATCTTCCTAGAAGCAACCTAGCAAAGCATCCAAGAGAAGCAACCAAAGAGTAGTATAAATACCCCCCTTGGAAGCTCCATTCGGCCCTAATGAAAAAAGGGGAGAAATCAAATTTAAATCTCCAAGCTCTAGCTCTTGTAAAATTACCCAATTAATTCTCAAGCCTCCTAGAAATTAAAATAAGGTAAGAAAATTCTTTCATCTCTTTTTATCAAGGTTTGATGGGTGAAATAAATTCAAGAAACTCACTAGTGAATAGTGTGAATAGTAACCTCTCTTTGGTTTCTTGATTTCAATGGTGGTTTTAGGTTCTAAAAATCATACCAAGCACTTCCAAGCCTCCACCATCCTCAAGAACACATCTCAAGATTTCAAGAAAGGTAAAAATCTTTGGCCCAACTTTATTTAAGATTCATTTTTAAGATCCATTTAGTATGTGGTAGTAAACCTAGTGTAATGAGTGTTATTGATGAAATCTTGATGATTAAGTTAAGTAGATTTATGGTTGGTTGTTGTTGCCTCAAGAACATGTTGTTATTGAGATTAGTTTGTTTGTTGATGATGATATGATGATTTTTGGTGGTTGTGTAAAGAGTTAGGGCATAAACGAAACCCCGATCGTAAACGTAACTTCGTTAAAACCAACAAATCGTAACTTTAAGTTTCTCCAGAAAGTCCCGAAGTTGTAAACTGTAGATTATTGAAAAAATAACCTTTTTAGGATATAAAATTTTATAAGGATCGTTTAGGCGCTTGAATCGCATGATTCCGATTTACGGATCAAAAGTTATGGTCGTTTTACTAAAAGTGATTTACGCGACAAAAACTGCTACGAATTACGAACTTTGAAAATATAAAGGATAGACTTAAAAGTGTTCATAAATCATGAAACTTTTACAGAGAGTAAAATATTGAGTTTTCTAACTTCCATAAAAATTTCAAGTGAAAATAATGATTTGTCAATTTTATAAAAATATTGGAGCTGAAACTGCGCGAGTAGAAACCGTGAGAATTCATAAGCGGAGCCGACGGCGATAATAAGAATAAACCTATGATACTTAGGAAAATGAAGTGACCATAATTTGAATATGAATTAAAGGAATGATAAGGGTAGTGTAATTTGAGAGGGTGCATAATAAGTAGCGCATGAGTGCGGGTTGCCGTAAATTAGAACGGAACCTAACGAAATGAAATGTGTTTATGGTTATAGATTTCCGAGCGGAATCTAGAGCATCCTCCACCTCGAGATACCCAGGCAAGTTTCCGAACCCAACTCCATTTTTACTGTTGTGTTGTGAAAGAATGGTTTTATTATCATTGCATAAATACCATGTTTGCCATGATACGTAGTTGTTGAATTTTCGCATAATATAGCGATGTTGTACGATAAGTATATATCGTGAAATGTTATTTCGCTTTAAGCGTGACGTATTATATAAGACTGAGAATCGGTCGAGATTTAAGATAAAACCCGGGAATTATTCCGGTGATATTATAGGACGGTTATAAGTCCATAGTAGTACGTTTTAAAGGGACACAACGTCCACTTGCGAAACATTGAAATACCTCGAACTTTTATTAAAACAATTTCCCAATGATCATATTTCCTCAACTATATTTTATTGTTCGAATAATGAATATTATATACTTATTCCTTTATTATGGGAGTAGCATTCTCCAACGTTTATTTATTTCAAACTTGATTAACCATTATAGATTATTAATTATGTAGACAGAAACTAGTTGAGGAATATTATTTTAAATATTCTTTTAAAGAGTAAACTCATTCGAGGTTTAATTATCTGTCGATTATCATTTAATTATTTATTAAAAGGATTATTATTGATTTAAAAATTATAGATCCTGATTTAAAATATACTTTCTAATTTCAGAATATCATTCGAATAATTTCAGAAAGTCGGTGAATATTATCCCGACTTATTTAATATGTTGAATATAGTTTCAAGGAGAAACTTTTCCCCCTTATTAATTATCTGTTGACAATGGTCAACTCACATCCTTAGTACTTCCTCCAAAATTCTCGAAAGTACATATATACATATATATACACTTATATCTTAGAGAGATAAGCGGTTTCTATCAACAAGCCAAACGCTTGGGGAACTTCGATGTGGTTCGAGTTCTCGAGATTGATAGAATTCTTTTAAACAACAAGGGAGGGGTAGACTCTGGTACTATGTGTGCTAGATGGACTACCAAAGGTACCGCAGGCGAAGGTACTCAGTGTACTCAAGAACTTGTGAAGTATGTGTATACCCGAAAATGGGACACGTAGCCCGAATGCGGCAAGGGTGATAACCGGGATACGAAGGTGTCACCCTTCTACTAGTAGAAAAGATTACTATTATCGTATTATGACTGATCATCATATACGGTGGCTCCAACGAGTGTCCTAATTCTTCCAATTGGAATTGAGATGCAATACCGTAACCCAAGCCTAGGTGGTGGGATTACTATTAAGGTATTCACAGGATATTAAAATCCCTTAAAGAATTGTTTTCATAAGAAGGTGTGTATGACCAAGGAAAACTATTTTCGAATAAAACATAATTATCATATATGATGTTATCATACAGTCATTTTCATACTGTACATTATTATGTTGGGCCACACTTATTTTCTTAAATTGACACAACACAACAGTGAATCAAGATGCCTGCCATGAGAACCACAGCCAGGAAATGAGTAGGAAATGGCCAGCTATTCCGTATATTGTTTGGTGCTGTACCACAGGTAGTCAGAAAAAGCTGGATTAGTTTTCAGTTGTTTATAGTTCGGCTTATTTATAAGTATGACTTATTTAAGGTAAGAAACAAGAAACGTATATTTGGCCGGCGGACTAGCCTTACCTAAAGGTCACTCCCCGGTAAGATTAATTACTTTTGGGTTGTAATAAATATCACTTGATGGTTAACAATTACTCTAGTTATGATGGTTCGTTTCCAAGATAATAACCTGTAAGTGTGTGTGTGTGTGATAAGTGTGGGGTCGTGAAGCGTGAATATTTACATATTGTAGTGTGAGTTGTGTGAGTTTAGATGGTGTGGCTTCCGAGACTCCTGACCCCGAGTTTTGGGTCACCACATTAGGGGAAATCATGAAGCACAATATGGCCGATTATAGCATTATATAGGTATAATTAAAAAAGAAATTCCAGATATATCAGGCCCTTAATCAACTGTAAGCAACAGTTTTTATATTAATACAATCTAATCGACAAAACTTCAACAGAAGCAACAGTTTTTATATTAACTGATAAAAACTTATTACACATGTACTCTCTCGAAAGGATGAACAAATATCCTTGAGAGCTGCTAGGTTATGCGAAAGACATAACAATATCGCAATGCTTATAGCACGAACCTAATATATGCTTTATATAGAGCACAACTACCAATGTATAAGGAATCTTATTCTATTAACAAGGAAACCTATACTATTGCTTCTGAGATGAAGTCCTTTATCGCCTTGAAATTCCTGTTTCCTTTTCCTCCTCAAAGATCAACTGATGTGACAAATACTGATTTCATTATCCATTGACATCATCATCCGTTGAAATCATCATCCGTTGATATCCTATCATCCGTTGATATTTCATCATCCATTGATGTGATCAGCATCCGTTGATATATAAGTTTTGATGTGAACTTCTGATAGTTTCTGTTTGATATCATCAATTGCTCCTAACAATCTCCCCCAACTTATTCATGATAGAATTATGGACAAGTTCCAATTGATGATGTCAAAACTATCTAAATGCAGGAATCAAGTATGTATATTCAATCTTGCTTCAGTGAATATCAAACTTTAACTCTTCATCCTGAACTACTTCTTTAACTTGAGCAATGTCAGAGGTTAATTCCACTTCCTCAGCTCAGAATGCTTCCAGAAATCTTCCTTCTTTGACCAGGTTGGATGATTTCTGCTTCAAGTAAATTTTCTTCAGTATCAAGAGCTTTAACTATTGTATAGATTGAATCTATTAAAGTTTATTATTTATATTCCTTAGATACTGACTCCATCTTTGGCTTTAGACTTTGAAATCCTTGACTTTTCTTCTATCTTCTCCTTTCCTTTAAGCTTCATGTCAGCAGTTCCAATAGCTTGTGATCTGAGAGTTCTTTCATCTTCTACCTGACTAATTTCCCTTATAAATATACCTCTGGTTGGTCTGTTAGAAGGATCATCTTCATAATGCACTTGAGAAACAACAACAATATCAACATTTGTTGTCTTCATAGAGTTTTAAACTCTTCCTCTGTTTGCCTTAGCTGTTTAAGATCAACTCCAGGATTTTCCTTTGCAAATATTCTTCTACTCACCTCAGAGTCAAATAATTGAATCTTTAGATCCTTGTATAACATAGTTTTCTTTCTTCCTCTAACTTTCAGAGTTTGAAGATATTGGCTTGCTTTAGCACCAGCTTCTTTCTCCAGAATACCTTGGTCTTCATGAGCAACAGTTGTGACTTGTGAAGATTGTTGCATTTTAGTAGTCACGGTCAATTCTTCAACTCTTCTTTCATTCCTCTTGCTTCCTCTTTGAAAGGCATATGTCATAGCCTATTTGTTTATTCGAGGATTTAACTCAACTCAAATAAGAATGTAATAAGTAAATAGTGGATCTATCGTCAAAGAGATCTCACAAAGTAATATATGTCAAAGGATTCAGAAACAAGGTTCATCTACAGACTTGAGGAATTACTTCACTGGAAGAAGTTCAAGAAATTGATCAAGCCTCAGTGATATAAATCAAGATTGTGGATTTAATCAAGTGACAGAGATCTTGTCAGGGTATCAGATAATTACAGGGATTTAGTCTGAAGAAAATCAAGAGTATCAAAGTCAAGACATGAAAAAACGTCACGGAAGTTAGTCACTCATGAACTAGACAGTACATCGAGTGTCAACATTGAAGTGGTGGAATTGATTCATAATTGTCAGTGATTTTCAGAAGAATGGTTGATGTTCAAGAGTAGTATTAATTCTCTATTAATTAATTAAGTCATATAATTTAATTAAGAAAATAATTTATATCTGCAAAGATTAATTTATTTATTAATTGAATTAATTGATTAATTAATTCTGAATTAATATTAGGAATTTTCAGAATTGATTTTGAATTTATATTCAATATTAATTCAGCATGACAATCAAATGAACTGGTATGACAATCAGATTGTCATACCGAAAGTCATCCTAGTTCAAATTGATTGTCATACCGAAAGTTCTACTAGTTATGAGATAGTCTTGTCAGTTCAGTTTCATTGTCATGCTAGTTCAGGAGATAGTCATACCGATTGTCTTCCTAGTACAAATGATTGTCTCACCGATTGTCTTGCTAGTACAAGTGATTATCATGCTGATTGTCATGCCAGTTCAATGAAGTTCTGTTGATCAAATCATTTAAAAGACAGGAGCAGCAGAAGACATTCAACATTATTACAAGTCAACAACTCAAGAACAAAAAGAAAAGCAGAGCACAAATATTTCATCTCACTGCTGCAAATTCAAGATCAACAATTTCTAGTTATTAAAGTTAAATCCAAACCACTAGAAATCATTCTCTTGTTCTTGTGTAACTATCTAGCGGATCAAAATCCCTAGAACTTAATCTCAAATTGCGTTTAGCATTTGATTCTTTTTATTGCAAAAATAGAAAAAGTTCATGTCGAATTTATTCTAGATTTGTGATAATTAATTTGAGATTAATCCCTTGTAATCGATACCGTTGTTGTAACACCTTTCAAGTTTAATAATATTTTTATTTAACTTGAATTTTGTTTCAAATTTGTTATTCCGCACTAAATTCGATTAAACGGTATAGTTTGTATTCAATCCCCCCCCCCTTCTACAAACATATTGGGACCTAACACTCTTCCTTGTCTAAACTGAAATCTAGTGATTGCTTTTGATGAACCACTAACTCCAACTAGCTCGTCACCTCTTTTACTTTTGCTCTCCTTATGTTCCCCATTATTACCTCCATCAGAATTTTCATCATTAGTACCAGTCAATATCAGCTGCTTGAATTTAGATTTAATAATTTTCTCCCCTTTTTTGGCATCATCACCAAGCAGTAGAGAAAAAATCAGCTTCATTGAATTCTGTACTTCTATAAGTTGATCAGACATTTGTGCTTACTGAGCTTCCAATCTAGCTTGACTGGTTTCAATTGCAGTTTGTCTGGCGACTATTGGTGAAATTTGTTTCTGAATTTCCTGATGAGTAAGAAGCTTTGAAGTAATCAATGATTCTTTAATCTGATTGATTTGAGTAGTAGTTACTTCATGAGCTGTGTGTAAGGATCTGACAACTAAAGTTAATGCTTTCAGATGATTCAGCACATCAGGACTTGTAATCTTCTGTTCTGCTGTTTCCAGATATTCAAGTGCTTGTGTTCTGGAAATAGGATATGTATTATCTTTCCAATAAGCATTCCAAAGATTATCTGAATAATCATGCATCTTCTTAGCATCTAACTCTTTCAGTTTTTGTTATCTCACATGCATAGGCATATCTTCAGGAAAGAAAAGGTCATCCTAATGATCTAACATAGCATTAGATACATGAGTTTCTTTACCATCATTAGATTCTTCAATAGCAGTTGGATCTTGCACTAATTTCTGAACTTTATCACAAGCTTCAGCATGCAGAATAGAATGAGAAATTGATCTAGTGGCTTCAGAAGCTTTCACACCTTCAGCAGTTATCTCCACATCTTCAAGTATTGTAGATAAATGAATTGGAGCTTCAAGATTAACTTCTAGGAGCTCAGGTCCTGTAGAATGTTATGGTGATTTTGAAATGGATGAATCTTTATGAATGGACTGTTGTGCTACTACATCTTCAGCAACAACATGGATTTCTTCAGGTGATGAAAAAGTAGAATGAATGGACTATTTTTCAAGAAAAACAGAGATTATCTCGTGTGGTGGAATAGTAGAATGTATGGACTACAAGAAAGTATCAGTACTTAGAATTACAGGGAGATTAAAAGCCTTTGATACATCAGAGTTTCCTGAGATTTAACAGACTGATGTTCAACATCTGTTCCTTTAGTACTCTGAGCATCTGCAAACATATAGCAAATAAAACTTAATTTCTTTTTTCTTTTATAGTAGTCTCGCTACTCCTCACACCACACATCTCATGACTTTTAATAGTCAGAGCTTCCTCATAAGGATTACAAAATCCTATCTCTCATCTACCTCTCCTTTTGCCAGGAAGGATCCTGCCTCTCTTATATTCTGTTTTTCTCTTAGTCTTTTCACACATCTCACAGAAAAAGGCTCAGAAAGATTGTCCTACAGAAATAAGAGATGGCTAAAGAAGGGTGATCTGTGATCATACAACTAGATGTAGTCCTCAATTAAGGTCTAGATGTAATCATGTCAATAGGATTTATATCATGAAAAGCATACTATAAATGCTAAAATATCTAAATCAGTATTTAAAATAAATGATGATAAAGTAACACTAGTATTTATACCTTGTGAATAAGAAGATGCAGATTTTGTGCGAACATTCAGTTGTGGTACCGATAAAATATTAGTAGACATTTGAGATGGATGAACTCTTCCTTCATCATCTATAATGAGAGTCACTACAGCAGGAGTAAAGCTTGCATTGTAACTTTAATTCAACCAGGTTCTTGTGTACTCTTCTCCACAATTGTAGTAGTAGACTCCTGAGCAGTTTCAATCAGAGGCTCTTGTGCTTCAATATCTGCTGCACCACTTTGAGGTGCAGGTTCTTGTGAGATTGGATCAGAAGTTGTAGCTAATGTACCCCTTTGAGATACAGGTTCTTGTGTGCTTGATCCAGGAAAAAGTCATTTCCCTTGCAGCCTCTTGACACTAGCTTTTACTTGCTCATGAGAGATTTCCCTCGCTCTGTTATGATATTGCATGACTAGAATTTCAGAAAGTTCTACAAGGGCCTCAGCAGTAGACTGGATATCAGAATTTAGATTTAATACACTATGTGTCTCCTCAGCAATTTCATGTTTAAGCTTGAGCAAGTGTTGATTGTAATAGACATTGACCAATCTTCTTCTCTATGGTCTGGAATTTGCATTAGAATCAGCAGCTGTGTCTTTTTCAGTTGATGAAACAACTAGTTTTAGAGAAGAATCAGATGAAATGTTTAGAAATCTGGAAGATAAGGTAGCATTGTCCTCATCTGAATCTAATTCTAATCCAGCAAGTACAAGTTTCCTCTTTACAATTTCTGAAGGTTTTGAAGAATGAGGAACTTGAGATGCTTTGAGTTTTGACTTAGCTACAATAGGATTTGTAGCTTTTTGTACCAAGTCTTTCTGTCTTTTTACAACAAGTGTCTTTTGAGAGACACTAGAGGTCGCTTCTGTTTGAGATGATTTTAGTGTTTGAGTTGTTGTGCTGAGGTGAGCTACAAGGGGGTTTCCAATGGTTATTTCCTGCAGCTTAGTACTTTGACTGTTAAGCAAACCATAAGTCTCTAGAAGTCTTGCCAAGAGCAAGTTTCTTGCAACTTAAGGTAACCTCAAGGGAGCTAAATGCGACCGCTTTTCATCTTGTGAAATTAAGTCAGAGAAAGCCCTTTTGTCAACTTAAACACATACACTATTTGATTAGAGGGGATAGGGGTATTAGGAAAATAAACATTGAAAATCAACTGATAGAATCTAGCATAATACACTATATTTCTATCTGCATTTATCCTATCACCAATAAAATACAGAACTACTCTATCATAATCATAATGTGAACCATGAAGTAGAGAGTACCCTATATGTTGTGTCATAATGGGCAAGTCATCAAAATTTGAGGATTTATTGTTGAACGCCTTTGTGATGCAATCAAAGAAGAAATTTTATTCCTTCCTTAGCCCTTTCCTTTTTAATTGACCAAGGTTCTTCAAATCCTTGTCATAACCAATCTCAGTAAAGAATCTCCTCATCTCAGTATCTCCTACCAAACTTGAGTAGGAGGTATGAGTAGGCAACTGCAATGCATCTCGTACAGTTTGAGGAGTTACTATCCTTGTTGTATTGTCATATTAAAAAACAAGGCTTGGAGATCCATTAGTCCTCCATCATCAAATACGCCAGTTCTCCAAATAGCAAGCACCTAGTCACCAGATATTGTGGGTGAAGCTTTGAGAGTAAACCCAATCTCACTGGATCTAAGAAAGTCCTGAAAATGTAAAAATTAACTTTCACGCTGTTGTTAGACAAGATAGCTGAATAGTTGTTAGTCACAAACTTTGCACCACCATAAACAAATGGTTTGGAAGCAGTAGGTGAAGTCATGGTCAATTTTTCAAGAAGAATTTATGAACAGTAGTTAGGGTTTCAGAGTTTACGATTTTAAGAAGGGTAAAGTAGCGGAGAGAGAATAACACAGATAAGCAAAGTATCATCTAAAACCAAAAATTGATTTTATACAATACTTTTCTCCACTAATTTAGTCACGTTCAGTTTAATAGGACACATGATTGACTTAAAAAGTAATCACGTATACTTATATTACTGTATGCACAGTTCCTGAGAATAATGTTAAGCATTAAACGAACATGTTCCAAATCTTACTCAACAGTAAACACCTGTAACCATGAAAAATTTTCATAGGAAGCCAACTTCAACCTTGTAATTATAAGGCTAATTTAAACATTATTCTCATAAAAAATAGTCAATCAAAGTTTGACCATTAACAGCAGGTAATCACTAGTATCGGGATTTATCAACTACTGACATAAACTATTAGTCAAAACAAGTTTAACTAATAACAGAGTTTATAAGCATAATCAGTGGTTCAACATGCAATTTTCACATAAGATCATTTAGCATAGTTTGCATGTTATCATGGCATCAAACATTTAGCACAAAAATCAGTATCTAGCAAGTACTGACACATAATAAGATACCATGCTTTAATAATATAAGCAGACTTAATTATCAGAGTTTAAGAATTGTCCTGATATCATTCCCAATTCATTTACCAATCTTGTGAATGTGGCTTCACAAAGAGGCTTGGTGAATATATCTGCTAATTATTGATCTGTTGGAACAAATACCAATTCCATTGTACCAGCTTCCACATGTTCCCTTATAAAATGGTATATGATACTGATGTGCTTAGTCATTGAATGTTGCACTGTATTTCCTGTCATTGCAATAGCACTTTGATTATCACAATATATAGGAATAGAATAATAATCTAACCCATAATCCAGCAGCTGATTCTTCATCCATAGAATCTGAGCACAACAGCTTTCTGCAGCAATGTATTTTGCTTCTGCATTCGATAAGGAAATTGACTTCTGTTTCATGCTGTACCAAGAAACCAATCTGCCTCCAAGAAATTGGCAGCTTCCAAAAGTACTTTTCTTGTCTATTTTGCATCCTGCAAAATCAGCATCTGAATATCCAATTAGCTTAAAATTTGAATCTCTAGAATACCATAATCCCAGATTCATGGTACCTTTAAGATACTTAAAAATTCTTTTCATAACTAATAGATGAGGTTCTCTAGGGCCAGCTTGGAACCTTGCACAGAGACAGGTAGCATGCATGATATCAGGTCTACTAGAAGTTAGATATAGAAGTGAGCCAATCATACCTCTGTAGTTAGTTATATCTACTGAAGAACCAGTATTTAAATCTAACTTGGTTGTAGTGGCCATAGGAGTTGATGCAGTTAAGCAGTCTTGCATTCCAAATATTTTGAGTAAGTTCATGGTGTATTTGGATTGATTTATGAAGATTTCTTTATCAGTCTGTTTAACTTATAACCCCAAAAAGTAACTCAATTCTCCCATCATACTCATTTGATACGTAGACTGCATTAGTAGATCCGAAAATGATATCATTAACATATATATGTACTAATAACAAGTTATTACAATGATATTTATAAAAGAGAGTTTTATCAATTGTACCTCTTGTGAAACCACTCTCTAGCAGAAATAGAGCAAGTGTTTCATACCAGGCCCTTGGAGCTTACTTCAGTCCATAGAGTGCTTTATCCAGTAAGTAGACATGATCTGGATACTTTGGATCAATGAACGCTTGAGGTTGTTCAACATAAACTTCCTCTTCAAGTTCCACATTAATAAATGCACTCTTCACATCCATTTGGAACACTTTAAACTTCTTGTGAGGAGCATAGGGAAGAAAGATCCTTATTGCCTCTAACCTTGCAACTGGAGCAAATGTATCATCATAATTAATGCCTTCTTATTGTGAGTAACCCTTTGCAACCAGTCTTGCTTTGTTCCTTGTAACAATGCCCTCATTGTCAGTTTTTTTTCTAAACACCCAATTTGTGCCAACTACAAGTCTGTCCTTTAGTCTTGGCACAAGAGTCCACACTTTGTTCCTTTCAAATTCATTGAGTTCCTCTTGCATTGTTGTGACTCAGTCAGCATCTTGCAGAGCTTCTTCAACATCCTTAGGTTTAGTTTGAGATAGAAAAGAATGGTGGAGACATTCATTCTGAGTGGATTTTCTTGTTCTTACACCACTTTCAGGGTTTCCAATGATTAAGTCAGGTGTGTGTGACTTAGACCATTTTCTTACAGATGGAAGTTGACTCCTACAAGAAGAACCTCCCCCTTGATCCATGAATTCTCTGTTATTTCCTTGAGTAGTACCACTATTGTTTCCTGATGCTCCCCCTGAATCAGTATTCCCACTGTTATCAGTATTTGACTCATCAGAATTTGAGGAAGTTAAATCTGATGATCTTTCTACTGATGTTTCTTGAGTTGAATCACTTGCAGTAGTATCTGGATTTGAGTCATGTTGCTTCCCCTCAACATATACTTCAGTATCAGAAGAATTTCCACTATTCGGTGGAACCTCAGAGCTTTGAGTGATATCAGGATTTACTGAACCAGAGTCAGGATTTATAAGTTCAGCATAAGGTACTTCATTTTCAAATCTCAACTTGTCATGGTCATCTGCATCTTCTAGACCTGTTATCTTCTTGTCATCAAAATATACATGTATAGATTCCATGATTGTTCTTGTTCTCAGATTGTAAACTCTGAAGGCTTTTGTAGACAATGGATATCCCATAAAGATTCATTCATTATCTTTTAAGTCAAACTTGGTAAGCTGCTCCAGAAGAGATTTGAGAACAAAACACTTACAACCAAATATTTGAAAGTATTTCAAATTTTGCTTCTTTCCTTTCACCATCTCAAATGGTGTTTTTCCATGCTTGTTGATCAATGTTGCATTTTGTGTAAAGTAAGCAGTTTGCACAGCCTCAGCCCAGAAGTAACTAGGCAATCTTGCTTGTTTAAGCATGGTTCTTGCAGCTTCTATCAGAGTTCTATTCTTTCTTTCAACAATTCCATTTTGTTGTGGAGTTCCAGGAGCAGAAAACTCTTGTTTTATCCCCTTGAATTTGCAGAACTCGTCCACAGAGCTATTCTTGAATTCAGTTCCATTATCACTTCCGATGATCTTCACTTTGTATGTTGATCCTTTTTCCAGCTCCCTTATATGATCACGAAGAATGGATGGAGATTCATCCTTGGTGTGCAGAAAATACACTCATGTGTATCTTGTATATTCATCAACAATCACAAGTGCATACCTCTTCTTGGCAATAAACATAACATTCATTGGACCAAAGAGATCAACATTGTAATAACTCGAATTTTTGAGACTTTGTAAAATGCTTAATGAATAGTAACCCTGACATACGGGAAAAACTTTTTAGCCCACACTATATTGTGCATGATAAATTGAGTTTCGGAGTCGATAACGTGATTGTACGAACCAAATGAGTGTATGTAAACGCTATTAGTTTTCGAAGAAAACGAACTTTGAAAAATGACTGTATTTACGAACCATCAAGGATTACGAGAATCACAATATAATTACAAATTTATATCCAAGAATGATACTTCAAAATATAAAGAACGTATACGAACGGATTTACACCATGAACCGTTTGCAAGAATTTATTATGAAAATGAATAAGCGACCGAGCGAACGCGTAAACGAATAGATAAACGTATCGAACCAAGCTAACTAAACTAAATAACTATGGTGAGAAACTAACCATGGTTAGGTTATCAAATAGTAACCTAAACTAGGAAGCATGATGACCTAAAGGCTAGAATAGTAAACCTAGAACCTAAACTAAATAGATTAGCTTGGAAGCCTAGGAAGCTAGCAAGATATGTACTAAGATATGCATAGATTTACTAGTATTAGAATATATACAAATTATATAACACAAATCTTACACAAGAAGCATTCCAAGAAGCAAGAAAAACTCTCTCTCTCCCCATTTATTCATTCCATTCGTCCATACAAAGAAAAGCAAGGAAATCAAATTGAAAACTCTCTCTTCTAGCCATGGAAAAAATCCACCATTAATTCCCAAGCTTCATACATCCTAAACTAAGGTAAAGATAAATTTTTGAGCTCATTTTATCAAGGTTTGATGGGTGAAATAAAATTAAGAAAAGTGATAATGAATAGTGTGAATAGTAACTTTGTTTTTTGTTTCTTGATTTTAATGGTTGATTTAGGTTCCAAAAACCCTACCAAGCATTCCCAAGACTCCACCATCATAAAGAACACATATCAAGCTTTCAAGAAAGGTATAAATCTTTGACCAATATTTATTTAAGGTTTAAGTTTCAAGAACCTTTGAAATTCTAGTTATAAACTTAGTTTAAGTGGTTGGTTTGTTGTAATCTTGATGTTTAGTTAATTTGTTCTAAGTTTGATGATTGTTGCCTCAAGAACATGTTTTTATTCAGAGGATTTAGTTTTCGGATGATGATTTTATGATTTTTGGTGGTGGTATAATGATTTAAGACGTAAACGAAACACGGATCGTAATCGTAATCTCGCTAAAACGAACAAAACTCAACACTAAGTTTCTACAGAAGTTACCGAGTGTGTAAACTATATTTTCTTGAAAATAACACTTTATTATGATATACAATGTTATAAGGATCGTTTAGGTACTTGAATCTCTTAATTTCAATTTACGGATAAAAAATTATGACTATTTTAGTAAAAGTGATTTACGCGACAAAAATTGCTACGAATTATAAACTTTGGAAATAGAAATGATCGACTTTAAAATATTCATAAATCATGAAATTTTTATAGAGAGTAATAAATAAAGTTCCTTAACTTCTATAAAAAATTCAAGTAAAAATAAGGATTTTTCAATTTTATAAAAATATCAGAACCGAGACCGCGCGATTAGAAAACCGTTATCATAAGCGGAGACGACGATGGAAATGTAAACGGACATAAAAGATCTCGAAAAGAAAGTGACTGTGACATGAATGAGTACTTAAAGGAATAATAAGAGTAAAATGAGTCGCGAGAACCATTAATAAGTAGCGCGTATGTATGAGTCTCCATAAATAAGAACAGAATCTAACGAAACCATATGTATTTATGATTATAGATTCTTGAGTGGACCCTAGAGCATCTTCCACCTCAAAGTACCCAGGAAAGTTTACGAACCCGACTCCATATACTGTTGTATTATGAAAGGATTATTTTACTATCTTTTGCATAAATGTCATGCTTTCCATGATATTAAGTATTTGAGTTTTCGCATATATAGCGATAGTGTTACTATATATCTGTCGTAGAATGTTTTAATGCCGCCATGAGCGTGATGTATGATTATAAGACCGAGAGCCGGTCAGAGTTTTAAAATGAAAACCCAGGAATCATTCCGGAGATGTTTTGAACGATTAAAGTCTGCACTTATTTTATTCCAAGGGACTCGATGTCCACTTGTGAAACATTAAATACCTCGAACTTTTATTAAAACGGTTTGCAAAGATCGGATTCCCTCAACTATATTTAATTACTCAAATAATGGATATTATTTAATTAATTCATTTAATATAGGAGAATTATTCTCCAACGATTATTTATTTCGAACTCGATTAATTATAAAAGATTACTGTAATTACATAAACATAAATTAGTTGAGGAATATTATTTCAAATATTCTTTTAAAATATAATTATTTGAGGTTTAATTATTTAATTAATAATTATTTATTAAATGATTTAATATGATTTAAAAATCATAAAACTTTATTTAAAATACTTTCTGAATTTCAGAAAATCATTCGAATAATTTCAGATCATCAAAGAATATTATATCGGCTTATTTTAAATATTTTGAATATAGTTTCAAAAAGAAACTCCCTCTTATTTAAATGGAATGAGGAAGCCTATTTACTGGGTAATAGAGAACAAAGTAGCAAAGCATTAGACCCGATAGTTTTTATGATGATCCTGTCTTTTGACTTTGTAATCTTGGTATTATATAAACCAAGAAGTAGCAAATAGAAATATAGATCTGAGATACATCAAAAGAGAAACATTTTTAAACAGAATTCTTAGCATTTCTCTGTATTCTCAGTAGTTCAACATTTGTAAGCAGCTGTGTTCATTACACAGAGTTCTCTCGATATAATATATATATCTGGTGGAATGGTTTAAATTCACCAGAAAGTTTTTAAAGACTCTTGTTTTTAATTACTTATGTTTTGATTCACTGAAGTTTTTATTCCGCATTGTGCTAATCAATACACTTATATTTATATTCGAGTCTAAACATTTTTATTTCAAGAAAAAGGTTCAAGAATTCCATTCAACCCCCCTTCTGTAATTCTTGCTATATTGTTAAGGGACTAACAATTGGTATCAGAGCAAGCTCTTAACTTATAAAGAGTTTAAAGATCAAAACAATTCAGCAAGATGAACAAGAAGGATGTTGGAGTCAAGATTCCTTTTCTAGATAAAGATAATTACCATCATTGGAAGGTAAAGATGCATCGTCATATGTTTTCTCAAGATGAGGCCTATGTGGACTGTATAGGAAGAGGCCCTCATGTCCCAATGAGAGCTGCAACAGAAAACGAGCCATCAGTCCCCAAGCCAAGGCATGAATGGTCTGATCCTGACATTGAACAAGTCAAGAAGGATAAAAAGGCCATGAATATTCTGTTTAATGGAGTTGATGCAGACATGTTTGACAACCTTATCAACTGCAAAACTGCCAAGGAAGTTTGGGATACTATACAGATAATCTGTGATGGCACTGAGCAAGTCAGAGAA
Source organism: Apium graveolens (assembly GCF_009905375.1). Classification (NCBI taxonomy): domain Eukaryota; kingdom Viridiplantae; phylum Streptophyta; class Magnoliopsida; order Apiales; family Apiaceae; genus Apium; species Apium graveolens. The sequence continues at coordinate 142,658,715 of NC_133653.1, forward strand.
AACAAGATGCAGCTCCTGATTCAGCAATATGAGCATTTTCATAATGAAGAAAGTGAGTCTCTCACTGACATTTTTAGTAGATTTCATAAACTATTAAATGCTCTAAAGTTGCATGGAAGGGTCTATCAGACTAAAGACTCTAATCTGAAATTCCTTAGATCTCTTCCAAAGGAATGGAAACCAATGACAGTCTCTTTAAGAAACTCACAAGATTATAAGGAGTTTACTTTGGAGAGACTGTATGGCATCCTGAAAACCTATGAGCTTGAAATAGAGCAGGATGAAAGGATGGAGAGAGGAAAGAAGAAAGGAGGATCCATTGCACTAGTTGCTGAGTTGGAAAAGGAGAAGGAAGTGAAGATGGAAGCTGTTGAATCAACTTCAAAGGTCTGTGAGAACAAGGGTAAGGGGCCTGCAGTAGAAAGTGAAGATTCTTTAAGCCAAGATAACATGGAGGACATTGATAAGCACCTAGAATTTCTTTCGAGGAGATTTGCCAAGCTCAAGTTCAAGAAGAACTTTGGAGCAGCCAAGCCAAATAGAAACATGGTGGATAAGTCAAAATTCAAATGTTTCAAATGTGGCTTGACAGGGCATTTTACCAGTGAGTGTAGGAAGTCAGATTCCAGTAAGAAAAGGTTTGAGTCTGTGGATTATAAGCAAAAATACTTGGATCTACTCAAACAAAAGGAAAGGGCTTTTATTACACAAGAAAATGACTGGGCAGCAGATGGTCTGAATGAAGATGAAGATGTTAGCTATGTCAATCTAGCCCTAATGGCCAAGTGTGATGAGACAGAAACAAGTTCCTCAAGCAATCAGGTAATTACTACAAACCTTGCACATTTATCTAAAGCTGAGTGTAATGATTCCATAAATGACATGTCTACAGAATTATATCATTTGCGTGTTACACTTAAGTCTCTTACTAAAGAAAATGCTAAAATCAAAGAAAACAATTTGTTTTTAAGTGAGAGGAATAATGTGCTTGAGTCTCAGTTTATTGATTTTGAGAAATTAAGAATTGAGTGTAAGATTACCAAGGAGGAATTAACTGAGTCCTTGAAAAAGGAAGAAATGTTGAAGAAGCAGCTCAGCGTGAACAAGAGGTGATTAAAGCATGGAAAACATCTAGGGATGTCCATGCTCAAATCACCAAAGTTCTTGGAATTGAGTCTTTCTGTGATGAAGCCTGGAAAAAGAACAAAGAGAAACTAGAACCTAATTTGGTAGATGGACTGCTAACAGATGTAGACTCGACGGATGATGAGGATCATCCGTCGGATAACAAAAAATGTTATCCGTCGATTAATGAAAATCATCATTCGTCGGCTGTGAGCAAGCCCATTAGTAAAGCCAAACTAGTTAAGCTGAATGAGAAGTATGGGTCCGTTTCCAAGAACTTTGTTTCAGGAGAGTCGAGTCTAGTTAAGAAAGGGAAAAAGGCTAATGTTGGTCATATGACTGTCAAACAGTTAAGTGACAGACTTGAAAAGATTAAGGTAAAAACAGAGACTAAAAGGAAAAACAATAGGAATGGTAAAGTAGGGATTAACAAACACAATAACTACACACTTGATAAATATGCTCCTAGAAAAATCTGTGTCAAGTGTGGTACTGTAAATCATCTGTTTGTTAATTGCAAATCTGCCATGCCAACTTCCATGTCTGTGCAACCTCAATTTCCTAACGTGAATGTCATGCCTCCCATGCCTGTTAATGCTATGTCTACACAGAACATGAATGCACAGTTTGCTAATATGTCATTTGCACCTAATCCTTATTATGCTGCATATAGTATGCCACAAATGCCATTTAACATGCCTTACTGGAATAACATGTTTACACCAAGCATGCCATTTCCCGTTAGTCATAATATGCATGATAATTCTGTTGCATTGAATGGTTTCAAAGGCCCAACTCAAATGACTAAGGATGTTTCTGAAATTCCTAAGCCAAATGAGTTAAGACCTAAGAAATAGAAGAAGAAAGCCAAGGAAATTTGGGTACCAAAATCAACTTGATTTGATTTTGATGTGTGCAGGGAAATAGAAGGAATCTTTGGTACTTGGATAGTGGTTGTTCAAGACACATGACTTTTGATTCTACCCTGCTCACAGAGTTCAAGGAGAGAGTTGGCCCAAGTATTACTTTTGGAGAAGACGGCAAGGGTTTTACTGTGGGATATGGCTTGATTTCAAAAGACAATGTCATCATTGAGAAGGTTGCCTTAGTGGATGGTCTCAAACACAAACTGTTGAGCATCAGCCAGCTTTGTGACAAAGGCAATTCAGTAACCTTCAACAAAGAAGCCTGTGTTGTGACAAATAAAAGAAGCAACAAAGTGGTTCTCACTGGTGTGAGAAAAGGAAATGTGTACCTAGCTGATTTCAACTCATCTAATGCAGAATCTGTAACTTTTCTTCTAAGTAAAGCAAGTTAGGATGAAAGTTGGATATGGCACAAGAAGCTATCTCATTTAAACTTCAAGACCATGAATGAGCTGGTAAAGAAAGAACTGGTCAGAGGCATTCCTTTAGTGGAGTTTTCAAAGGATGGACTGTGTGATGCCTGCCAAGAAGGGAAGCAGATTAAAGCATCATTCAGGAAGAAACTTGATTCAACAATTGAAGAGCCTTTGCAACTGCTTCACATGGATTTGTTTGGACCACTCAATGTATTGTCAATCTCATGGAAAAGGTTTTGCCTAGTAATTGTAGATGATTTCTCGAAGTTCTCTTGGACATATTTCCTAAAGTCTAAAGATGAGGCTAGTGAAATCATCATCAATCACATAAGACAAGTCAATAATCATCCTGATTTCAAGGTCAGAAGAATCAAGAGTGACAATGGAACTAAGTTCAAGAATTCTGTCATAAGAGCATTTTGTGAGAAAATGGGATTCTGCATGAGTTTTCAGCAGCAAGGAATCCACAACAGAATGGAGTAGTGGAAAGGAAGAATAGATCACTTATTGAAGCTGTAAGAACAATGCTTGAAGAATCTAACCTGCCAACATATTTCTGGGTTGAAGCTGTAAATACTGCATGCTACACTCATAATATTTCTCTGGTAAATCAAGCAAGATGCATGACTCCCTATCAATTGTTCAAGAACAAGAAGCCAACTCTAAACTTTCTTTATGTCTTTGGCTGCAAATGCTATATTCTGAGAAATCAAACTGATCAAGATGGGAAGTTTGATGCTAAAGCAGATGAAGGAATTTTTGTTGGATATGCTGTTGGTAAAGCATATAGAGTCTAAAATCTAAGAACCAACATTGTTGTGGAAGCAATACATGTTGTGTTTGATGATTAAAAGATTGAAGGACTGAAAGATGGAGATTACCATGAGAGCCTCAAATTCGACAATGTGGAGATGGTTAGTGATGATGAAAGTGATCAAGAGAATGTATCTAAGGATAATGTAGATAAATCTACCACCAATGAAGCATAAAACTCAACATCTTTCTAGTTGCAAAATGCTTCATCCGTCGGAAGGCAATCTGCGTTATCCGTCGGGAGACAACCTGCCTCATCCGTCGGTACTTCAAATTCACCATCCGTCGGGTTATCAAAAGGAGCAGGAAGTCATGATATATCACTTATAGAAAGTTCCCTTTTCTCAAATCAAAGATCCACAAACTCAGGGGGAGTTTCTAACAATCAAAACTCAATCACACATCAAGATAACAATAAGGTTTCTTCATCTAGAGCTAATCTACCTCAACAAAAGAAATGGACAAAAGATCACCCCTTTGAGCTTATCATTGGTGATGTTTCTTCTAGAGTTCAAACAAGAAGAGCAACTCAGGAAGAATGTCTATACAGCAGCTTTCTTTCCAAGGAAGAACCAAAGAAGGTAGAAGAAGCTTTGTTGGATCCTGATTGGATTTTAGCTATGCAGGAGGAGCTAAACCAATTTGAAAGGAACAATGTATGGAAGCTGGTACCCAAGCCTAAAGGAAAGAATCCAATAGACACCAAGTGGGTATTCAGAAATAAGATGGATGAAAATGGCATAGTAGTCAGGAACAAAGCTAGATTAGTTGCTAAGGGCTATTGTCAGCAAGAAGGAATAGATTTTGATGAAATATTTGCTCATGTTACAAGAATTGAAGCCATCAGAATCTTCTTAGCCTATGCAGCCCATGCCAATTTCAAAGTCTATCAAATGGATGTCAAAAGTGCCTTTCTGAATGGAGATTTGGAGGAAGAAGTTTATGTCAGTCAACCTCCTGGTTTTGAAGATCCAAATTTTCTAGAACATGTCTATTATCTTTTGAAAGCACTTTATGGACTGAAGCAAGCACCTAGAGCCTGGTATGAAACTTTGCAAAAAGTTTGCCAAATTGATGCAAAGTAAGTATGAAATGAGTATGATGGGAGAACTAACTTACTTTCTTGGCTTACAAGTTAAGCAAGTTAGTGATGGAATATTCATTAGTCAAACTAAATATATTTTTGATCTTTTAAAGAAGTTTGATCTAATGGATTGTACATCTGCAAAAACTCCCATGGCCACTGCAACTAAGCTTGAATTAAACACTACTGAAAAGTTTGTGGATATTTCAAGTTATAGAGGCATGGTTGGCTCACTTCTATACTTAACAGCTAGTAGGCCAGATATAATATTTGCTACATGTTTATGTGCTAGATTTCAGGCTGATCCTTGAGAATCTCACTTAATAGCTATTAAGAGAATTTTCAGATATCTCAAGGGAACACCAAACCTTGGCATTTGGTACCCTAGAGATTCTGGTTTTGATCTAACTGCTTATTCAGATACAGATTATGCAGGTTGTAGAATTGATAGAAAGAGTACAACAGGAACCTGTCAATTTCTAGAAAACGAGCTTGTATCCTGGTTCAGTAAAAAGCAAAATTCAGTTTCTACTTCTACAGCTGAAGCTGAATATATTGCTGCTGGCAGTTGCTGTGCACAGATTTTATGGATGAGAAATCAATTACTGGACTATGGTTTGCAAGTTGAAAGGATTCCTATTCTCTGTGATAACACAAGTACAATTGCCATCACTGAAAATCCAGTGCAACATTCAAGGACAAAGCACATAGATATCAAGTACCATTTCATAAGGGAACATGTAATGAATGGTACTGTGGAGCTACATTTTATTCCAAGTGAGAAGCAACTTGCAAATATCTTTACCAAGCCACTGGATTAATCCACCTTTTCAAGGTTGGTAAGTGAGTTAGGTATGCTTAATTACTATTAAATCTATGTGAGTTATTTTGCAAGTTGATATGCAGCGAGAAATTTAATTGATTTTTCAGTCTTGGATGAAATTTTGGCTAAGTCAAAATTTACATCTCGACGGATGACCCTTATCCATCGAGTTTGGTCATCCGTCGATATACAATTTGCTAATGGAAATCAATTACTTTTCTGGAATATTTTATGTCTCGATGGATAACAGTTTATCCTCATCCGTCGAATTGTCTTAATCTCAGCCGTTAATTCCCTGTACATTATCCATCGAGTATACTTACAGTTTGTAAGCATTACACGACGAATAATGGGTGGAATTTTTATAGTTTTTTTTAAACGGCTATTTTAGGCAATTTCTATTAGTTACTTTATTTTACTTTATTATTTTTATCAGTTGTTTTAAGACAGTATAAAAGCTTATTTCATTGCAATTGCTTTTCTTTTATCACTCTCAAATTCAACAGCTCTAATTTCATTCTCTCTCAAGCACTTACTCTCCTTCTCTTCAAGTTCTTATTCTCTAACAATGGCACCTGTAGTAAAGATTATGTCTCAAACTGGGTTCATTTATGAGAAGAACAACTTCACCGCATTAGTGAACAAGGGTATTCAGCAATCAGATGACTATCACAAGATGATGGACTTTGTGAAGAATTGCAAGCTCAATTATGCCATGCTGGAATTACCCACAATCTTTTGTGGAGTTGTTGAAGAGATGTGGACCACTGTTACCTACAACCCTACAGATAAGACCATCACTCTAACCATCAAAGGTAAAGAATTCTATATCAATAGTGATGTGATAAAAGCATGTTTCAAAATTCCTGATAACAATGTGACTTCACCACACAATGACACTGATATTATCAATATGCTTAATTCCATGCACTATGCACTACCTACTTCTAAACTGAGTGATATTAGGAGAATGGGTCTTAGGAAGGAGTGGAGTTTCTTGTGTGATGTAGTTATAAAGGTTTTCTCAGGAAAGATCAATAATTTTGATTCAGTGAATATTTCCATGCTTAACATGCTATACATGCTAGTTACAGATAAATTTTATAATTTCAGTGACCTTGTCTTGTTTGAGTTAGGTTTTAAATTAGGAGAGTTAAATAAAAGAGGAAAAAATATGTATTATGCTAGATTTCTTATGATTTTAGCTAACCACCTCTGTGAAGAGATTGTGCTTGAAAACCCTAACAACAAACTGGATTGTTGGGTTCAAGAGAGAAGGCTCATTGCAGATCTGAACAGGGCCAATCATCACAAGGATGTGCCAATGTTCTACTT